>NC_041390.1:113718884-113755853 GCF_002162155.2 Triticum dicoccoides
TATATACCAGGATCTTTCCAACACAGGACAACACTATTCTAATCCTGGGATTAGAATATTTATTTGGATCACGTCAACTCCTATATAGGACGTGCAGAGGTCCTCCTGAGATCTGAAAACCCGCAATTAGCACCCGATAAAAAAACACCCGGGCCCCAACCTCCCCTCTCCCCGCGTCTCCACCCCCTGCAACCGCCGCCGCGTCCACTCCCAGTCGCCACGCGCCTTCCCCATGGATCCCCGCCGCCGCGCGCCTTCCACGGGGACCCCCGCCACCGTGCTATCCCCATGTCCCGCCCCTCCCGCCGTCCCGCCTCCTCCCTCCTTCCCTGCCTTCTTCCCCAATGCCGTCCCAGACTTCCGTGTAACGCCCCGAGACCGATGTGACAGGTGTCCTCCAGTTATTCTCTATTGTTTCCTTGTCATTTCTTGCGTGTCATGCATCTCATATCATGTCATCATGTGCATTTCATTTTGCATACATGTTCGTCTCATGCATCCGAGCATTTTCCCTGTTGTCCATTTTGCAATCCGGCGCTCCTATGTCACCCGGTGTCCCTTTCTACCTCTTTTCGTGTGCGGGTGTTAAACGTTTTCGGATTGGACTGAGACTTGTCATGCGGCCTTGGTTTACTACCGGTAGACCGCCTGTCAAGTTTCGTGCCATTTGGACTTCATTTGATACTCCAACGGTTAACCGAGGGACCGAAAAGGCCTTGTGAGTGTTGCAGCCCGACACCCTTCCAAAGTGGCCCAAAACCTACCTAAACCCTCTCCCTCATCTAGAGCGTTCGATCACGATCACGTGGCCGAAAACCGCACCTCATTTGGACTCTCCTAGCTCCCTCTACCTATAAATATGTGCTCCCCTCCCGAAATTCGCGGTACAAACCCTAGTCTCCCACCTCATCGCGCCACCGAACATGTCCGCGCCGCGCCGGATGCGTCCGCGCCGCCGCCCGCAGCCACTCACAGTGTGCCACGCGCCCTGCAGCCCTCTCCTCCGCCGCCGGCCTGCGTGGCCCATGGGGAGCCCATCCCAGGCCGTCCAGGGCCCGATCCCGCACGCCCGAGCGCGCCTGCTTCGCCTCCCGGTCCAGCCCGTCGCTGGTCGTCTTCTCCGCCGCCGCTCGTCTGAGCTCCGCCGGGATCTCGCCGAAGACCTCCAACAGGCCGGCCCCATGCCTCTCCCTTCCCTTTCTCTCCTCTGCTCTCCCTCTCCCTCAGGAGCTCTCTCTCCATGAACCTCGCAGGAACACCATGGCCGCCCCGATCTACGTGCTCGTGCCGCCCCAAGCCGCCCCTTCGCTGGGAATGGGTTGCCCACGCCCGATCTACCCATATACGGCCTTCCCGATGCTCGCCGGAGTTCCACGCCTCCATGCCATCGCCGTTGACTTCCGCCGGCGCCATCCTGTAGCAGAGAACGAGCTACCCCCGACCTGGATCCAGTTTCGCGCTGGTAGTTTTTCGCTAAGTCCCAGAATTTTCATCTTATGTGCACTAGTTTGACCTAGCGTAACTTCCTGCTCGTAACTCCGTTTTGCATGCATTTTATGTCAAAATGTCCGTCTCGACGAGTACATCATTTCATCTCATTGCATCATTTTCATTTGAGCTCATCTTGATTCCCAAAATGCTGTTGGAAGAGGGCTATGTGATGAATTTGTCAGATCTGTTTCAGCAAATGGCATTTTGTCATTTTTGCCATGATTAATGTGTGCATGATATGATGTTGAGCTCTACTTGTGTTTTGCTATATGCCATGCCATCTTTACAGGGGTGTATGCCATGTATTTTTGCGATATTTTTGGTGACTAGCCCAAGCTTGCAAAGTAGCGTAATCGGTAATGCTGATTTCAGGGACTTAGAATTTCACTAAGTCCTTGTCCTGATTTTGTCGTTATGCCATATGTTCATGTTGTTTCCTAGTGATCCGTGGCTCTTTTGAGGATGATCAGTAAGGATGTTTTGCTAAAATTGTGGTGCTATATCCATTCATGTCTTTGTTTGCATTTATGGAGCACCCTAGCTTGAGTCAATCGAGCTCTACTTTTGCTATATCGTGAATCCTAGCAGATTGTTGACATGATTAGCGATTTTGCCGAGGATGTTGCTATTGATCCGTGCATGCTATGTTGTTGTTCTTGCCATGCCTAGCTTCTATGCCATGTATTATTGATGGGTGTATGCTTAGTTTGTCATGCCATGCTCTGTAGTGAGTGCATCGAGCTCGTAAACATGCCTCCTCGTTAACTGATTTGCATGCTCCAGTTTTTCACTAAGTCTGAGATCTGTTTATGTTTTTGCCATGTTCACATGCTTGCAATTGTATTTGCTGATCCCTTTTGGCTCAAGGTCACTAAGGAACTTTTGTTAAGTGCTTTGAGTAGCTTCATTCAATGCCTTGCCTTGCCATGTTAAGTTCGTGTAGCATGTAGTTTTTATGCTCTAAAGTGTGCTTCCTGATGATAAATTCCAGACTTGTGTTAATTTCACTAAGTCTGAAACCTGTTATCATTTGCTCTTTTGACATGCTTGTTTGAACCTGTTAATGAGTGAATTAGCCGTAGCTCAGTGTTCATCTTTTGTCAAGCATCATGAGTGGATCCCTGCCATGTATTTTGTTGCCATGTTTGTGTGCTATAGCATGTTTATCTTGATGCATTTAGTTGGCTACTTGCTGATTATCGCAGACCGGGGCCATATTTGTTTTGCTTGCCATTTCCAAACTGTGCATCCGATTCCAGTGATCTTTATATCGTTTTCAACCGAAATCACCTCGCCTTTCTAGTGGCACTCTTGGATTTCCAAGTTGATGCCAGGTTCAATCATTCCTTTCCAAATCATGCATATGCATCGCATACCGCATCCCGCATATCATACCATGTTCATGTGTTGGTTGTTTACTATGTTGTGTGCTTATTTCCGGTGTTTTCTTCTTCGGGTTGGTTTCGGTAACGTTGCGTTTGTGAGGACCCATTCGACTACGTCCATTTGTCTTCTTCATGGGCTCGTTCTTCTTCCTTGCGGGATTTCAGGTAAGATGACCATACCCTCGAAATCACTTCTATCTTTGCTTGCTAGATGCTCGCTCTTTTGCTATGCCAATGCTGCGATACCTACCACTTGCTTATCATGCCTCCCATATTGTTAAACCAAGCCTCTAACCCACCTTGTCCTAGCAAACTGTTGTTTGGCTATGTTACCGTTTTGCTCAGCCCCTCTTATAGCGTTGTTAGTTGCAGGTGAAGATTGAAGTTTGTTCCTTGTTGGAACATGGAGATGTTGTTCCTTGTTGGAACATGTTTACTTGTTGGGATATCACAATATCTCTTATCTAATTAATGCATCTATATACTTGGTAAAGGGTGGAAGGCTCGGCCTTATTCCTGGTGTTTTGTTCCACTCTTGCCGCCCTAGTTTCCATCATATCGGCGTTATGTTCCCGAATTTTGCGTTCCTTACGCGGTTGGGTTATAATGGGAACCCATTGACAGTTCGCTTTGAATAAAACTCCTCCAGCAAGGCCCAACCTTGGTTTTACCATTCGCCACCTAGCCTTTTCTTTTCCCTTTGGAGTCGCGCTCTCGAGGGTCATCATTATTTTACCCCCCGGGCCAGTGCTCCTCTGAGTGTTGGTCCATCTTGTCAGCCGCCGGTGGCCACCAGGGGCAACTCTGGGCTGGCCTACCGGAAGTTTGGATAATCTGGTGTGCCCTGAGAACGAGATATGTGCAGCTCCTATCAGGATTTGTCGGCACATTCGGGTGGCTTTGCTGATCTTGTTTTACCATTGTCGAAATGTCTTGTAACCGGGATTCTGAGTCTGATCGGGTCTTCCCGCTAGAAGGAATATCCTACGTTGACCGTGAGAGCTTGCGATGGGCTAAGTTGGGACACCCCTGCAGGGATTTGAACTTTCGAAAGCCGTGCCCACGGTTATGGGCAGATGGGAATTTGTTAATGTCTGGTTGTAGAAAACCTGAAGTTGACCTTAATTAAAATACATCAACCGCGTGTGTTACCATGATGGTCTCTTTCCGGTGGAGTCCGGGAAGTGAACACGGTGTTGGAGTTATGCTTGACGTAGGTTGTTCTAGGATCACTTCTTGATCATAGTTTCATGATCGTGCTTTGCCTTCTCTTCTCGCTCTCTTTTGCGTACATGTTAGCTACCATATATGCTAGTCGCTTGCTGCAGCTCCACCTCATACCTTTTACCTTACCCATAAGCTTAAATAGTCTTGATCGCGAGGGTGTGAGATTGCTGACTCCCCGTGACTCACAGATACTTCCAAAACCAGTTTGCAGGTGCCGATGTTATCGAGCAGGTGACGCAACCAATCTCAAGGAGGAGCTTGATGAAGATCTTGTCCTTTGAGTTGTTTCGTTCTAGTTGATCAGTAGTGGAGCCCAGTTGGGGTCGATCGGGGATCTGTGTAGCATTTGGGGTAGTCTTCTTCTATTTTGGTTCCGTAGCCGGACCTTGTTTGTAACTGGTTGATGTAATGCTTTATTCATGTAATCGTGTGAAGTGGCGAGTGTAAGCCAGCTATGTATCTCTTTCCCTTATGTATTACATGGGTTGTGTGAAGATTACCTCACTTGCGACATTGCTTTCAATGCGGTTATGCCTCTAAGTCGTGCTTCGACACGTGGGAGATATAGCCGCATCAAGGGCGTTACAAGTTGGTAATCAGAGCCTTCCCCGACCTTAGGAGCCCCCTGCTTGATCGAACCATTGGCGTTATTGAGTCTATAAATGTTTTGAGTCATTTAGGATTATATATCGGAGAGTTAGGAATTCTTTTTACTCCTCAGTCCCTTCGTCGCTCTGGTGAGACATCCCGATGTAGAGTTTTGACTCTTCTCTTCTCAAATTTCACTAAAACAAATTTAGGATCAGGCGGGTATCTTAGAATCGTTCCGATGGTTTTGTGACGAGAACATTGTTCTTGGTGCCTCCTGTCATTTAGGGGTTGTGGCAGTGTCCTGGGGAGTTGAGCTCCGAGGTGTTGTCGTCACAATTTTATCGTTGCAGTTTTGGAATACCTGAGATTAGTTTCGCCGACATCGAAAATCTCTTTTATGCAGTTGTTGGTGAGATAACCACGACGCCACCCAGTACTGGGGCGGGAGTTCGGGAGTATTGCCATAACTCGTATAAAGGATGCTTTTCGAAGGTTGAGGTAAATGATTTCCGAAGATTTCTTGGTTATGTGTTGAAGGATGGATACAGCTGGATGTACGATTTGTTATTTTGGGTGAGATATTATGCTTCCCCTGTATCCCCAACACCTAATTGCATAACCGGAAAATATCGGGAGTTTATAAGTGAGAACTCAAGTAGCTCTTAGGATTTCTTTCTGACGGATATATGATATGAAATTGGGGTTCGACGTCTAGTGGTCCGCCTATTCACGGTTGGTTTTACAGTGGTCTCGTTGTGTCTTAAAGAGTCCTTGGCTATGCTGACTCGGGGATGCTTTGTATGTCATGTGCACTGCCTTGTACATGATGGTGCTGTATTCAAGCCCGTGTAGGCCCCACCATGAAAACTTCGGATGAAATCTCTATCATATGTTTGTTCCGGCTTATTCTGCAAGCCAATCCTTTGTTTTGTTTTGAGTTGTGGTATTCGAGTTGCTTCGAAGTCAAGAGTTGATTCCATACCTTCTCCTAAGCGGTGTTTCCCATATTTCTATGTGAATACCAATCCTTCATGATAATCGAGATTGTCATGTCAATTCTTTCCAGCCGGTGTGTCTCTCTTCAAGTGGATCCGATCATTTCAACATCCGCAAGATCAAGCATCGGTTTCTTCTCAATGGTGTTCGCTCATCCATCCCAAGTTGTCTTTGTTTTCCCACCCTCCCACCCTTGTTTCTTCAAGGACTTAGATTTCTTAATCAAGTATTTTTTTTATTCATGTGAAGTCTCTCCATTCTTTTCCTTCATGTTCTTACCCGGTGATTCTCAGGAAGATTCTAACGGAGCCTCAAGTTTATAATTATTTGTTCTTTTATCTTCCCCGGTGTGTTCTATGCAATCTTTCGATGGTGATCACATCCTTTTCCTCGTTTCAAATGCTTTTCTTATGCGGGTGCACCTCATTATCATTCCACTTCTCGCTATTTATTGTTCCAAAGTGCTCAAGATATCTCGAAGATTCGTGTTTCCACTCTGCTTTCGTTCAATATCTTTCGAGGATGTTACCTCATTCAAACCATTTAATTCAACCGGCGCAATTTGTCTTTTAAATCGTTCTACGGTGTTTCTTTTGAGTGGGCCCATAACCCACAGGTCTTTTCTCAGGATCTTACCTGACTCTTCTTATTTTCCCAGAGCTATCCTCAAATTTCTTTTCGAAGTTTGACGTAAGAATGAATTTTCATCAGTCAAATGTGTTTCTCAAAGATCTCTCAATTTCTTTTCATCGTGGGTTCAACCTTTCAAATATTCATCCCGGAGTATCTCAACAACTCATGTTGATGTTTCACATCGTCATTCTCAACATTTGAAGACCGAAGAAGAGTTTTCCTCCAAATCTTATCGGTTCTTCCAAAGATTCGTGATTCTAGCTTGTTGCCATCCTCTCATAATTATTTTCGATTGTGGGAATTCTTTTCACCCATCCGGTGCAATTCAGGAGTATTTTCAGTTTGATTTTCCGGAGGCCATCTTTTCAAATATTATTCATTGCAGCTCTCAGTTCTTTTTCTCCAATCTTACCGGTGCATCGTTCAAGTGATCTCTAATCAGTCATGATCCCTTCGTTCTCATGTATCTAGATTCTCTCAAGCATCTTCATTCATTTGCTAATTCTTCCCGGTGTTTTCTTTATCTTCTCTTCGTTCATTTTTTAATTCTTACGGTGGTTTGTTCAAGAGTTCTCGTCATTCGTTATCATATCAATTTATTCGTTGTTTTCAATCCTTCCGGTGGTTCGTCGAAGACCTTATTAAGTTTGTGCCATATCTATCTTCATCCTTTCTATGAGAACAAGTAGTGTGCCAAATCCATTGATTGTCATCAATTTAATTGGTGAAGGATAAGAATAATGTAATTCTTGTTCTTGTCTCATCAAGTAAACTCAATTCCTATTCCAGAGGCTCATCAAATATCTGATTTCAATTGTTTCATCTTCTATTTTTCCCGGAGTTCCAACCTTTTTCAATTATGTCACCACGGAGATCCATCTAGTCATTACAAGGTTTCACTTTATGTTTTCAACTTCTCTTTCCTTCCGTTTGAAAATTCTTTTGTTTAACGGAGTTCTTCATGGAGACGCTACATGATGGTTCACCAAGGATTTAATTCGTTCTCGGAGCGTTCATCAAGATTCTTTTCAGAGGAGCTCAAGTGTTTCTTCATCTTGCAATCCGGAGTGCAATTCTTGTTACCTTATCATTGGAGGTGGTATTATGTCATTCTTGATAATTTGAGTTCATGTTTCATGATTCACAGGTTGTTAAGAATGGGGTATTTTAAATCCATCAACCTCTTCGTTGGAGTTATCTTGGGTTATATTTCACCTAAAGCTTTCCCTAAGGATTGTTGCTATTATGGTGCTTATAATTGACTCAAGTTCTTTTATCCTCTCGAGGGTATAAGTTCCTCGTCTTCTGGTTCATACCAATCCAATTCTTTTTCCCGTGAGTGGCAGGTTGTCACCTCATAATTTGAGATGCCTTCTATAAGACCATATCAAGATTATTCTTTTCGTTGCTGGTGTTCCAACAACTCCACCCGACCAATCTCCTAAGGATGCCTTCTCAAGCTCTTTTGTGGCATAAGATGGCATTTTCTTCTCCATTCTTTTATTTCAATTATCTATCTTCTATTCTTTTGTTCCGGAGCCACTGTGATGTTGCTATTTTCTCTCATCATCTTGGATCGTGTTCTTTTCGTGTTTATCCATTTAACTGGAGTGTGTGCCCGCTGCTCAAGTTCTTTCATTTTATCAAGCCTTGCATATCTTTCCAATCGGAGTGCTGTTCGAATTTCTTCTACCTTGTTCCTTTTCCTAACGGAGTGCTTTCAAATTCCCTCTTTCGCGTTGCATTCTTTCTTTCAATTTGCTCAACCTTTTCAAGGTTCTTTGGTTTCACTCGTTTGTCAAAAGGAGCAACTTAGCCTTACCTCTTCTCTTTCTCTTCCGTTTTCCCTCCGGTGACATTCTAGATCTCGGGACGAGATCCTCTCGTAGTGGTGGAGTGTTGTAACGCCCCGAGACCGATGTGCCAGGTGTCCTCCAGTTATTTGCTATTGTTGCCTTGTCATTGCTTGCGTGTCATGCATCTCATATCATGTCATCATGTGCATTTCATTTGCATACATGTTCGTCTCATGCATCCGAGCATTTTCCCCGTTGTCCGTTTTGCAATCCGGCGCTCCTATGTCACCTGGTGTCCCTTTCTACCTCTTTTCGTGTGCGGGTGTTAAACGTTTTCGGATTGGACCGAGACTTGTTATGCTACCTTGGTTTACTACCGGTAGACCGCCTGTCAAGTTTCGTGTCATTTGGACTTCGTTTGATACTCCAACGGTTAACCGAGGGACCGAAAAGGCCTCGTGAGTGTTGCAGCCCAACAACCTTCCAAAGTGGCCCAAAACGCACCTAAACCCTCTTAATCATCTAGAGCGTTCAATCACGATCGTGTGCCCGAAAACCGCACCTCATTTGGACTCTCCTAGCTCCCTCTACCTATAAATATGTGCTCCCCTCCCAAAATTCACGGTACAAACCCTAGTCTCCCACCTCATCGCGCCACCGAACATGTCCGCGCCGCGCCGGACGCGTCCGCGCCGCCGCCCACAGCCACTCACAGCGTGCCACGCGCCCTGCAGCCCTCTCCTCCGCCGCCGGCCCGTGCGGCCCACGGGGAGCCCGTCCTGGGCCGTCCAGGGCCTGACCCCGCGCGCCCGAGCGCGCCTGCTTCGCCTCCCGATCTAGCCCGTCACCGGTCGTCTTCTCCGCCGCCGCTCGCCGGAGCTCCGCCGGGATCTCGCCGGAGACCTCCAGCAGGCCGGCCCCGTGCCTCTCCCTTCCCTTTCTCTCCTCTGCTCTTGCTCTCCCTCACGAGCTCTCTCTCCATGAACCTCGCAGGAACACCATGGCCGCCCCGATCTACGCACTCGCGCCGCCCCAAGCCGCCCCTTCGCCGGGAATGGGTTGCCCCGCGCCCGATCTACCCATTCATGGCTTTCCCGATGCTCGCCGGAATTCCACGCCTCCACGCCATCGCCGTTGACTTCCGCCGGCGCCATCCTGTAGCAGAGAACGAGCTACCCCCGACCTGGATCCAGTTTCGCGTTGGTAGTTTTTCTCCAAGTCCCAGAATTTTCATCTTATGTGCACTAGTTTGACCTAGCGTAACTTCCTGCTCGTAACTCCGTTTTGCATGCATTTTATGTCAAAATGTTCGTCTCGATGAGTACATAATTTCATCTCATTGCATCATTTTCATTTGAGCTAATATTGATTCCCGAAATGCTGTTGGAAGAGGGCTATGTGATGAATTTGTCAGATCTGTTTCAGCAAATGGCATTTTGTCATTTTTGCCATGATTAATGTGTGCATGATATGATGTTGAGCTCTACTTGTGTTTTGTTATATGCCATGCCATCTTTATAGGGGTGTATGCAATGTATTTTTGTGATATTTTTGGTGACTAGCACAAGCTTGCAAAGTAGCGTAATCGGTAATGCTGATTTCAGGGACTTGGAATTTCACCAAGTCCTTGTCCTGATTTTGTCGTTATGCCATATGTTCATGTTGTTTCCTAGTGATCCGTGGCTCTTTTGAGGATTATCAGTAAGGATGTTTTGCTAAAATTGTGGTGCTCTATCCATTCATGTCTTTGTTTGCATTTATGGAGCACCCTAGCTTGAGTCAATCGAGCTCTACTGTTGCTATATCGTGAATCCTAGCAGATTGTTGACATGATTAGCAATTTTGCCGAGGATGTTGCTATTGATCTGTGCATGCTATGTTGTTGTTCTTGCCATGCCTAGCTTCTATGACATGTATTATTGATGGGTGTATGCTTAGTTTATCATGACATGCTCTGTAGTGAGTGCATCGAGCTCGTAAACATGCCTACTCGTTAATTGATTTGCATGCTCCAGTTTTTCACTAAGTCTGGGATCTGTTTATGTTTTTGCCATGTTCACATGCTTGCAATTGTATTTTCTGATCTCTTTTGGCTCAAGGTCACTAAGGAACTTTTGTTAAGTGCTTTGAGTAGCTTCATTCAATGCCTTTCCTTGCCATGTTAAATTCCTGTAGCATGTAGTATTTATGCTCTAAAGTGTGCTTCCTGATGATAAATTCCAGACTTGTGTTAATTTCACAAAGTCTGCAACCTGTTATCATTTGCTCTTTTGCCATGCTTGTTTGAACCTGTTAATGAGTGAATTAGCCGTAGCTCAGTGTTCATCTTTTGTCAAGCATCATGAATGGATCCCTGCCATGTTTCTTTTGCCATGTTTGTGTGTTGTATCATATTTATCTTGATGCATTTAGTTGGCTACTTGCTGATTATCGCAGACCGGTGCCATATTTGTTTTGCTTGCCATTTCCAAACCGTGCATCCGATTCCAGTGATCTTTATATCATTTTCAACCAAAATCACCTCGCCTATCCAGTGGCACTCTTGGATTTCCATGTTGAGGCCAGGTTCAATCATTCCTTTCCAAATCATGCATATGCATCGCATACCGCATCCCGCATATCATACCATGTTCATGTGTTGGTTGTTTACTATGTTGTGTGCTTCTTTCCGGTGTTTGCTTCTTTGGGTTGGTTCTGGTAATGTGCGTTTGTGAGGACCCGTTCGACTACGTCCGCTTGTCTTCTTCATGGGCTCGTTCTTCTTCCTTGTGGGATTTCAGGCAAGATGACCATACCCTCAAAATCACTTCTATCTTTGCTTGCTAGATGCTCGCTCTTTTGCTATGCCTATGCTGCGATACCTACCACTTGCTTATCATGCCTTCCATATTGTTAAACCAAGCCTCTAACCCACCTTGTCCTAGCAAACCATTGTTTGGCTATGTTACCGTTTTGCTCAACCCCTCTTATACGTTGTTAGTTGCAGGTGAAGATTGAAGTATGTTCCTTGTTGGAACATGTTTACTTGTTGGGATATCACAATATCTCTTATCTAATTAATGCATCTATATACTTGGTAAAGGGTGGAAGGCTCGGCCTTATGCATGGTGTTTTGTTCCACTCTTGCCGCCCTAGTTTCCGTCATATCGGCGTTATGTTCCCGGATTTTACGTTCCTTACGCGGTTGGGTTATAATGGAAACCCCTTGACAGTTCGCTTTGAATAAAACTCCTCTAGCAAGGCCCAACCTTGGTTTTACCATTCGCCACCTAGCCTTTTCTTTTCCCTTGGGAGTCACGCTCTCGAGGGTCATCATTATTTTAACCCCCCGGGCCAGTGCTCCTCTAAGTGTTGGTCCACCTTGTCAGCCGCCGGTGGCCACCAGGGGCAACTCTGGGCTGGCCTACTGGAAGTTTGGACAATCCGGTGTGCCCTGAGAACGAGATATGTGAAGCTCCTATCAGGATTTGTCGGCACATTCGGGTGGCTTTGCTGGTCTTGTTTTACCATTGTCGAAATGTCTTGCAACCGGGATTCCGAGTCTGGTCGGGTCTTCCCGCTAGAAGGAATATCCTTCGTTGACCGTGAGAGCTTGTGATGGGCTAAGTTGGGACACCCCTGCAGGGATTTGCACTTTCGAAAGCCGTGCCCACGGTTATGGGAAGATGGGAATTTATTAATGTCCGATTGTAGAAAACCTGAAGTTGACCTTAATTAAAATGCATCAACCGCATATGTTACCGTGATGGTCTCTTTCCAGTGGAGTCCGGGAAGTGAACACGGTGTTGGAGTTATGCTTGATGTAGGTTGTTCTAGGATCACTTCTTGATCATAGTTTCACGATCGTGCTTTGCGCTCTTCTCGCTCTCTTTTGCGTACATGTTAGCCACCATATATGCTAGTCGCTTGCTGCAGCTCCACCTCATACCTTTTACCTTACCCATAAGCTTAAATAGTCTCGATCGCGAGGGTGTGAGATTGCTGATTCCCCATGACTCACAGATACTTCCAAAACTAGTTTGCAGGTGCCGATGTTACCGAGCAGGTGACGCAACCAAGCTCAAGGAGGAGCTCGATGAAGATCTTGTCCTTTGAGTTGTTTCGTTCTAGTTGATCAGTAGTGGAGCCCAGTTGGGGTCGATCGGGGATCTGTGTAGCATTTGCGGTAGTCTTCTTCTATTTTGGTTCCGTAGCCGGACCTTGTTTGTAACTGGTTGATGTAATGCTTTATTCATGTAATTGTGTGAAGTGGTGAGTGTAAGCCAGCTATGTATCTCTTTCCCTTATGTATTACATGGGTTGTGTGAAGATTACCTCACTTGCGATATTGCTTTTAATGCGGTTATGCCTCTAAGTCGTGCTTCGACACGTGGGAGATATAGCCGCATCGAGGGTGTTACACTCCGGCCGAAGCAGCCACCACATCCCGATCCACCCGCCGGCGATGCTCGCCCCCGTACCGACCACCCCTCGCGTGGATCCGGCCCCGGCGAAACCACCTCACCTGGATCCGGCCCGCGGCGGCCCCACGCTGCCCAACGCTAGGATTCGGTGGTGGTGCCGACCTCGAGCACCACACCCACCGCCGCCCAGGGGACAACCTTCTCCTAGTGCTCCACCGGCGACACCTTACCCTCCCAGCGCTTCACCGGTCCAGCCCATGTCAAAGGACGGCCGTGGCACTCAAACCGAACCACGTGGCTCGTCTTCAAAACATCAGGTATTGCCCCTCCCCGTCTACAATGAACTATTTCTTCATGAAGATCTGATCTTCTTTGAATTTGCATGAAAATTCCCTGCAAAATAATTGTATCTATATATTTGGCTTCTGAAAAAATGCATTCTGAAGAGGAGTTTTCCCTTTAGGTGAGGAGAGAAATTCGTTCGCTTTCTCTGCTTCTCTTGATATTCTTTATTCATTCGGATTGTACTCATCGGCAGGTCGAACAGAGATCTCGTGGCAGGTCGAACAAGATACGTGCGCCACTTATTCTGCTAGTCGCTATCCCCAGCTGCGAGACCTTCTCACCACAAAACAGAGCACACAAGACTCGAGCTGATAGTCGCCATTCTGCTTCTCGAGAAATCCATAGGAACCATATGCTATGGCCTGGCTTCTACTGAAATTGATGTGCACCATGTTCCTGCACCCTATTACTCGTATTCATTTATTTCGTTTCATAGCTTCGATTTGGAACTTGTTACGTTTATTGTGCAGAGACTTCACAAAATATGAACAAAAAAGAAAGTGTGTTATGGACCTTGTAACTCCTTCCCCTTTTTTTCTGTTCATGCATGTTCTTCACATGATTTGATGGAAGGAAGTTTGTGTAAACCACCGAGTTTACATACAGCTAAAAGAAGTATGTATGTTTTAAAGTAATCTGGAAGTTCAAGGATTATTGTCTGTGAGAGTTCAATCATTGGATTTTGGGAAGAATTCATCTTATGATAAAAAATCCAATGAGAAAAAAATTCATTAATCAAAAGAAGTGCACAAAACAATTTTTGGGAGGTTTGAAAAGTTATATTTTGAAAATGTGCACAAAGGAGTGAAGAAAAAAGATGGGCTCCACAAAAATAATGATGAAGTTTAAATAAAAAAGACGAAGAAGTTGAATGCTTGTTAGAAACCCAAAGAAGGTCATTAAAAAAGCATCTCAAACAATTTTTATAAAAAATATTTTCTCTGTTAAAATAAACCTAGAAGTTCAAATTTAAAAACGGAGCAGCTCGATGTCTATCCGAAAGTAGGATTTTTTCATTACTAAAAGAAAATAAAACCAGGAAGTCCAAATTAAAAAGATGGAGAAGTTCGATGATTATAGAAAACTCAGAATTTCCTCGTTATTAAAGAATGGAAACAAGAAGTTCAAAAATTAAAAAACAAGAAGTTCAACTTTTAAGCGCTTCAAAATTTCATAAACATATTAAGAAATAAAACCAGGAAGTCCAAATTAAAAAGATAGAAAAGTTCGATGATTGTAGAAAACTCAGAATTTCATCGTTATCAAAAAAGGAAACAAGAAGTTCAAAAATTAAAAACAAGAAGTTCAACTATTAAAAAATAGAGCGCTTCAAAATTTCATATAAAAAATTAAGAAATAAAACCAAGAAGTCCATATTAAAAAGATGGAGAAGTTCTATGATTATAGAAAACTCAAAATTTCCTCATTATTAAAAGAATGAAAACAAAGAAGTTCAAAATTAAAATAACAAGAAGTTCAATTTTTAAAAATAGAGCGCTTCAAAAATTCATAAAAAAGATTAAGAAAAAACAGGGAAGTCTATATTAAAAAGATGGAGAAGTTCTATGATTATAGAAAACTCAGATTTTCCTCGTTATTAAAGATTGGAAACAAGAAGTTCAAAAATAAAAAAACAAGAAGTTCAATTTTTAAAAATAGAGCGCTTAAATTTTTTATAAAAAAGGATTAAGAAATTCAGATAAATATTTATAAAAAACTCAGATATTTTCACGTAACCGAGAGAAGTTCGATTGATAACTGCCAGAAGTTCACGTACTACACGGTGTGCATTTTGTATTAAAAAAGAATGAAAAAGCAAAGACTAAAAGTTTTGTTGTTATAACTGAACTCCTCGGTCAGAGAAAGTTAAAAAAAATATTGTGAGAGGGGTTTGTACAAAAGAAGTATCATTTGTGTAACACTAATGATGTATGAGAAAATTACAAACGAAAATACGTCACAGAAGTTCAACCGAAAACAACAAGAAGTTCAATTACTACAGTGGATGAATTTTAGATGAAAAACTTTTAAAATCGTCACGAGTATGAAAAAACGATCAACACGGGAAAGTTGCATGTTTACAACAGCTTTCCAACGGTATGTCATTTGCTCAATTCCGGTGAGTGGATGGAGAACTACGAGCAGTGGATGGAGAGCTACGAGAAAAAAAATCACGTGAAAAACAGAGTGAAGTTCAGGTACATTCGCCGAGAAGTTCAGGTTCTTCACGCGGTGCATTTTTGAAGAATCTGTTTCACGATGAAGGCAGAACGAATGATCTCGCCGTTTTCGAAATTACTTGAAAACGGCTAGGAATCATAGAAAACCCTCAACATGAAAAAGTTTAGCATTTTCCTTAGCTTTTCAGCGGTATATTATTTGCCCCATTCCGATAAAGTTTGTAAAACTTACGGCGAAAATACATTTTTAGCCATTTTCCAAACTGAGATTAAATCGTAATGAATTAGGAGAAACAATATATATAGAAAAGTTTCGCATTTGTTCAAGCTTTCCAACGCCATATCGTTTGCTGCATTCGGACGCATGGTTAAAAAATTAGCTTGAAAATACGAACTCAGTAGGACTTGGACCGTTTTCTAAATTACTCTTAAACCATTCAAAATTAGAAAAAAAACTTTCAAGATGAAAAAGTAGCGCATTTTCATAAGCTTTCCAACGCCATATCATATGCCTCCATTGGATTTGCCGTTTAGAAATGACATCAAAAAAACGAACTCAGCTGTTCGGTTTACGAAATTTTACGTTTTTTCAAATTACTCTTTAACCATAGGGAATTAGAGAAAGCTTTCAACGTGTGAAAGGAGCAGTTTTGCAGTAGCTTTCCAACGCCATATTATATGCCTCATTCCGATAAACGGTTTAGAAATGCGATCGAAAATACGATTCACGTTTTTTGTGCGAAGAAAAAATGGTTTTCAAAATTGCTCTTAAACCACTTATATTTTGCCAAAAATTTAAGTTGGGTCATGATATTGGGGTCCATAGCTTTCCAACGGTATATCGCAAGCCCCATTTGGGCAATTTTGGCAGAAGTTCAACCTAGTTCACAGGGAAGTTCAACGTACTACTAGCGGGGCAGGTCAGGTTGTGATCAGAATAGTGTTTATGTGTGTGTGTGTATATATATCCAATTGGATGTTAGTTATCATGAACTATTATTGTTGACATTACCCTTGAGGTAAAAGTTGGGAGGAGAATCTATAAGCCCCTATCTTTCTCAGTGTCCGATTAAAACTTTGAACCCATAAATATCACGTGAGAGTTAGCAATTGTGAAAGACTAAATGATAGTTGAGTATGTGGAGTTTGCTAAATCAAAGCTCTGACATAGACCCTTCCTGAAAATAAGATGAATTGCAGTTGTTTGATGACTGAGAATATAGTTTGTTAGTTTCAAGAAAGTTTATGATTTATACTTTAACATGTGAATAGCTTGTTACTTGATCATGAAAAGTTTTATGAAGATGAGCTAATGTTATGATATATAATGATGCTAGAAAAAGTGATTGGAACTATCATTGATGAAACTTATGCACTTGCTAGCATTCACACTTCATAAATTATTTCTTTTATCATTTACCTACTCGAGGACGAGCAAGAATTAAGCTTGGGGATGCTGATACGTCTCCAATGTATCTATAATTTGTGAAGTATTCATGCTATTATATTATCAACCTTGGATGTTTTATATGCATTTATATGCTATTTTATATGATTTTTGGACTAACCTATTAACCTAGTGCCCAGTGCCAGTTTTTGTTTTTCCTTGTTTGTGAGTTTTACAGAAAAAGGAATATCAAACGGAGTCCAATTGATGTGCCAATTTTTGACGATTTTTTATGGACCAAAATAAGACCTTGGAGTAAAAGAGTTGGGCCAGGAGAGTCCCGGGGCGTCCACGAGGGTGGGGGACGCGCGCCCCCCCCAGGCTTGTGGGCCTGCCTCGTGGACGCCTCGGGCACCTCCTTGAGGTGAGACCGGTGCCAAAAATTCCTATAAATACAGAAACCTCGGAAAATTAACCTAGATCGGGAGTTCCGCCGCCAGAAGCATCAGTAGCCACCGAAAACCAATCTAGGCCCTCTCTGGCACCCTACCGGAGGGGTCCATCATCACCGGAGGGCATGGAGGAGGATCCCGGAGGGTCCATCATCACCATGAAGGCCAAGGACTAGAGGGGGAGGCCATGGAGGAGGAAGCACAAGGGGGAGAACCTCTTCTCCTCTCTCTTAGTGGCACCGGAGTGCCATCGAGAGGGGAATCATCACCGCGGTGATCGTCTTCATCAACATCACCATCCTCATCTCTTTTACGCGGTCCACTCTCCCACACCCCGCTGTAATCCCTACTTGAACATGGTGCTTTATGCCACATATTCTGATCCAATGATGTGTTGCCATCCTATGATGTTTTGAGTAGTTATCCTTTGTCTTTGGGTTGATTTATGATCTAGATTGGTATGAGTTGTATGTTTTACTTTGGTGCTGTCCTATGGTGCCCTCCGTGTCGCGCAAGCGTGAGGGATTCCCGCTATAGGGTGTTGTAATACGTTTATGATTCGCTTATAGTGGGTTGCGTGAGTGACTGAAACACAAATCCGAGTATGGGGGTTGTTGCGTATGGGATAAAGAGGACTTGATGCTTTAATGATATGGTTGGGTTTTACCTTAATGATCTTTAGTAGTTGCGGATGCTTGCTAGAGTTCCAATCATAAGTGCATATGATCCAAGTAGAGAAAGTATGTTAGCTTATGCCTCTCCCTCATATGAAACTGCAATAGTGATTGCCAGTCTTGTTAACGATTGCCTAGGACAATTCCGCACACCGATCCACTGTTATTCCACACTCGCTATTTTTAATATTTAGTAATATATTCTAACTTCATGATAACATCACCTACTTTTATATTTTAGCTCTCCGATATCATACAAAGTTATCGTCTTCATACCCACAACATAGTTTTATTTCTCGTTGCTAGTTGGAAGCAAACGTTCGGTGTACGTAGAGTCATATCAGTGGCAGATAGGGCTTGAGAGAATATTGATCTTACCTTTAGCTCCTTGTGGGTTCGACACTCCATACTTATCACTTCCACCTTTGGAAATTGCTACGATGATTCCTTGCACTTGGGGATTATCACCTATGAAGACGCATTTCTCCGATTTGGGTTCTAGCTTTATCAGGTTGAAACTTCTTCACATAAGCATCATAGCCCCAATCTTTAAGAAATGACAGCTTAGGTTCCTTGCTAAACCACAGTTCATATGGTCTCGTCTCAACGGATTTAGATGGTGCCCTATTTAACGTGAATGCAGCTGTCTCTAATGCATAACCCCAAAATGATAGTGATAAATCGGTAAGAGACATCATAGATTGTACCATATCTAATAAAGTACGGTTATGATGTTCGGACACACCACTACGCTGTGGTGTTCCAGGTGGCGTGAGTTGTGAAACTATTTCGCAACGTTTCAAATGAAGACCAAACTCGTAACCCAAATATTCATATCCGCAATCAGATCGTAGAAACTCTATTTTCTTGTTACGATGATTTTCCACTTCACTCTGAAATTATTTGAACTTTTTAAATGTTTCAGACTTATGTTTCATCAAGTAGATATACCCATATCTGCTCAAATCATCTGTGAAGGTCGGAAAATAACGATAATCGCCGTGAGCCTCAACACTCATCGGATCACATACATCAGTATGTATTATTTCCAGTAAGTCAGTTGCTTGCTCCATTGTTCCGAAGAACGGAGTCTTAGTCATCTTGCCCATGAGGCATGGTTCGCAAGCATCAAATGATTCATAATCAAGTGATTCCAAAAGCCCATCAGTGTGGAGTTTCTTCATGCGCTTTACACCAATATGACCTAAACGGTAGTGCCACATATAATTTGCACTATCATTATTAACTTTGCATCTTTTGGCTTCAATATTATGAATATGTGTATCACTACGATCGAGATTCAATAGACCATTTATATCGAGTGTATGACCATAGAAGGTTTTATTCATGTAAATAGAACAACAATTATTCTTTGACTTAAATGAATAACCGTATTGCAATAAACATGATCCAATCATATTTATGGTCAACGCAAACACCAAATAACATTTATTTTAGCTTCAACACTAATCCCGAAGGTAAAGGGAGTGTGTTCTACCTCTTGAGCACTGCGTTGGTTTTCCCTTGAAGAGGAAAGGGTGATGTAGCAAAGTAGCATAAGTATTTCCCTTAGTTTTTGAGAACCAAGGTATCAATCCAGTAGGAGACTACACGCAAGTCACCTCGCACCTACACAAACAAATAAGAACCTCACAACCAACGCGATAAAGGGGTTGTCAATCACTTCATAGTCACTTATGAGAGTGAGATCTGATAGAGATAATAAGATAAATATTTTTGGTATTTGTATTATATAGATTGCAAAATAAAGATTGCAAAATAAAATAAATTGGAAACTTATATGATGGAAAATAGACCCGGGGGCCATAGGTTTCACTAGTGGCTTCTCTCAAGATAGCATAAATATTACGGTGGGTAAACAAATTACTGTCAAGCAATTGATAGAAAAGTGCATAATCATGAGAGTATCTAGGCATGATCATGTATATAGGCATCACGTCCACGACAAGTGGACCGAAACGATTCTGCATCTACTACTATTACTCCACACATCGACCGCTATCCAGCATGCATCTAGAGTATTAAGTTCATAAGAACAGAGTAATGCATTAGGCAAGATGACATGATGTACGTAGAGGGATAAACTCAAGCAATATGATATAAACCCCATCTTTTTATCCTCGATGGCAACAATACAATACGTGCCTTGCTGCCCCTGCTGTCACTGGGAAAGGACACCGCAAGATTGAACCCAAAGCTAAGCACTTCTCCCATTGCAAGAAAGATCAATCTAGTAGGAAAAACCAAACTGATAATTCTTAGAGACTTGCGAAGATAACAAATCATACATAAAAGATTTCAGAGAAGAATCAAATATTGTTCATAGATAATCTTGATCATAAACCCACAATTCATCAGATCTCGACAAACACACCGTAAAAAGAATTACATCGAATAGGTCTCCAAGAAGATCGAGGAGAACTTTGTATTGAGATCCAAAGAGAGAGAGAAGAAGCCATCTAGCTAATAACTATGGACCCGAAGGTCTAAGGTAAACTACTCACACATCATCGGAGAGGCTCTGGTGTTGATGTAGAAGCCCTCCGTGATCGATTCCCCCTCTGGCGGAGCTCCGAAAAAGGCCCCAAGATGGGATCTCTTGGGTACAGAAGGTTGTGGCGGTGGAAATAGGGTTTCGTGGTGCTCCTGGATGTTTTTGGGGTATATGGATATATAAAGGAGGAAGAAGTAGGTCGGTGGAGCTGCGAGGGGCCCACAAGGGTGAGGGGCGCGCCCAGGGGGCAGGCGCGCCTCCCTCGTTGTGGCCTCCTCGCTCCTTTCTTGACGTCTACTCCAAGTCCACTGGATCACGTTTGTTCCAAAAATAACTCTCCCGACGGTTTCATTCAGTTTGATATTCCTTTTTTGCGAAACACTGAAATAGGCAAAAACAACAATTTGCACTAGGCGTTGGGTTAGTAGGTTAGTCCCAAAAATAATATAAAAGTGTATAATAAAGCCCATTAAACATCCAAAACAGATAATATAATAGCATGGAACAATAAAAAATTATAGATACGTTGGAGACGTATCAGTGTGGGATGGTGATCTTATCAACCTTGGAGTCACTTCCAATACACATCGTCACCTTGCCCTCAACTAGTTTCTGTTCATTTTGTAACTCTTGTTTCAAGTTACTAATCATAGCAACTGAACCAGTATCATATACCCAGGGGCTATTATGAACACTAGTAAAGTACACATCAATAATCTGTATATCAAATATACCTTTGTTCACTTTGCCATCCTTCTTATCCGTCAAGTATTTGGGGTAGTTCTGCTTCCAGTGACCATTCCCTTTGCAGTAGAAGCACTCAGTTTCAGGCTTAGGTCTAGCTTTGGGTTTCTTCACGGGAGTGGCAACTTGCTTGAAATTCTTTGAAGTTCCATTTCTTTTCCTTTGCTCCCTTTTCTTGAAACTAGTCGTCTTGTTAACCATCAACACTTGATGCTCTTTCTTGAATTCTACCTTCGTCGATTTCAGCATCACAAAGAGCTTGGGAATCTTTTTCGTCATCCCTTGCATATTATAGTTCATCACGAAGTTCCAGTAACTTGGTGACAGTGACTAGAGAACTCTATCAATCACTATCTTATCTAGAAGATTAACCCCCACTTCATTCAAGCGATTGTAGTACTCAGACATTCTGAGCACATGCTCACTGGTTGAGCTATTCTCCTCCATCTTGTAGGCAAAGTACTTGCCAGGGGTCTCATACCTCTTGACTCGGGCATGAGTCTGAAAAGCCAATTTCAGCTCTTGGAATATCTTATATGCTCCGTGGCATTCAAAACGGTTTTTGAAGTCTCGGTTCTAAGCCGTAAAGCATGGCACGTTAAACTATCAAGTAGTCATCATACCGAGCTTGCCAAACGTTCATAATGTCTGCATCTGCTTCTGCAATAGGTTCGTCACCTAGCGGTGCATCAAGGACATAATTCTTCTATGCAGCAATGAGGATAATCCTCAGATCACGGACCCACTCTGCATCATTGCTACTATCATATTTCAACTTATTTTTCTCTAGGAACATATCAAAATTAAAACTACCAGGACTAAGTTCATGATAAATTAAAGTTCAATTAATCATATTACTTAAGAACTCCCACTTAGATAGACATCCATCTAATCATCTAAGTGATCACATGATCCATATCAACTAAACCATGTCTGATCATCACGTGAGATGGAGTAGTTTTCAATGGTGAACATCACTATGTTGATCATATCTACTATATGATTCACGCTCGACCTTTCGGTCTCAGTGTTCCGAGGCCATATCTGCATATGCTAGGCTCGTCAAGTTTAACTCGAGTATTCTGCGTGTGCAAAATTGGCTTGCACCCGTTGTATGTGAACGTAAAGCTTATCACACCCGATCATCACTTGGTGTCTCGGCACGACGAACTGTAGCAACGGTGCATACTTAGGGAGAACACTTATATGTTGAAATTTAGTGAGAGGTCATCTTATAATGCTACCGCCGTACTAAGCAAAATAAGATGCATAAAGGATAAACATCACATGCAATCAAATAAGTGATATGATATGGACATCATCATCTTGTGCCTTTGATCTCCATCTCCAAAGCACCGTCATGATCACCATCATCACCGGCTTGACACCTTGATCTCCATCGTAGCATCGTTGTCATCTCGCCAACTATTACTTCCACGACTATCGCTACCGCTTAGTGAAAAATTAAAGAAATTACATGGCGATTGCATTTCTTACAATAAAGCGACAACCATATGGCTCCTGCCAGTTGCCGATAACTGTGTTACAAAACATGATCATCTCATACAACAACTTATATAATCACGTCTTGACCATATCACATCACAACATGCCTGCAAAAACAAGTTAGACATCCTCTACTTTGTTGTTGCAAGTTTTAGGTGGCTGCTACGGGCTTAGCAAGAACCGTTCTTACCTATGGCATAAAAATCTCAATGTGGTATAGTGCTTGCTTTTTGATCTTCATAAAGAACCCTGTCCATTGAATCTGATTCAACTAAAGTTGGAGAAACAAACACGTGCCAGCCACCTGTGTGCAAAGCACGTCGGTAGAACGAGTCTCATGAATGCGGTCATGTAATGTCGGTCCGGGCCGCTTCATCCACCAATACCATCAAATAAAGAAACAACTAGCATGGAAACCAATATGTATATACCCACGCCCACAACTCGTTTGTGTTCTACTCGTGCATATAACATCTACGCATAGACCTGGCTCGGATGCCACTATTGGGGAACGCAGTATTTGAAAATTTTTATCTACAATCACGCAAGATCTATCTAGGAGATGCATAGCAATGAGAGGGGACAGTGTGTCTACGTACCCTCGTAGACCTAAAGCGGAAGCATTTAGTAACGTGGTTGATGTAGTCGAACGTCTTCGTGATCCAACCGATCCAAGTAACAAACGTACGACACCTCCGCGTCCAGCACACATTCAGCTCGATGACATCCCTCGGGCTCTTGATACAGTTGAGGCCAAAGGAGAGTTCCATCAGCACGATGGCGTGGTGACGGTGATGATGAAGTTACCAGCACAGGGCTTCGCCTAAGCACTACGACGATATGACCAACATGTGTAACTGTGGAGGGGGGCAGCGCTGAAGAAAATATGCCCTAGAGGCAATAATAGTGAAGTTTGTGCCGTTGTCAGTGATGATGCTGTGGGGGACGCCATAACGGTGTATGACCCCAGATATAAAGTCTATCACTGGTCCGGATTCGGCTGTTTTAACAGGTTTGGCCTCTATCCATTTGGTGAGTTTATCCACCATGACTAGTAAGTATTTTTTCTTGTGGGTTCCCCCTTTAAGGGGTCCAACCATGTCAAGCCCCCAGACCGCGAAGGGCCACGTAATGGGGATTGTTTTGAGGGCGGTGGGTGGCATGTGGCTTTGATTTGCAAAGAGCTGGCAACCGACGCAGGCGTTGGACCAAGTCCTGTGCATCTGCCCGGGCCGTTGGCCAATAGAATCATGTATGGAAGGCCTTGCTTACAAGAGCCCGGGCTGCAGCGTGGTGACCGCCGAGTCCGGCGTGGATTTCTGCCAAAAGGTTCCACCCTTCCTCTTCGGAGATGCACCTTTGAAGGACTCCGGTAGTGCTTTTTTATACAATTCTCCCTCGTGGACCCTGTAGGCCTTAGATCGCCGCACTATGCAGCGTGCCTCGTTTTGGTCCTCCGGAAGTTCCTACCTAGTTAGGTAGGCCAGGAATGGTTCTGTCAACGGGGCTATAATGGCCATTATTACGTGGGATGAAGGTGTTATTTCAGTGGTGGAGCCTCCGATTGTGTCAGAGTGTTCAGTATCGGGCATTTTGGCCGGGTTCGGACTATTGTTACCGGTGTCCCCTTCCCATACTATGGATGGCTTGAACAGCCTTTCTAGAAATATGTTGGGGGGACCGCATTGCGTTTTGCGCCGATGCGGGCGAGGATATCCGCCGCTTGATTGTTTTCCCGGGCCATGTGGTGAAATTCGAGCCCCTCGAACCGAGCCGACATTTTTAGGACGACATTTCGGTAGGCCGCCATTTTCGGATCCTTGGCGTCAAAGCCTCCATTTATTTGGGATATTGCAAGGTTTGAATCCCCACGCACCTCCAGGCGTTGGATGCCCATGGAGACTGCCATCCGAAGACCATGCAACAGAGCTTCGTATTCGGCTGCGTTGTTGGAGTGTGTATACAATATTTGCAGTACGTACTGAACGGTATCTCCGGTTGGGGACATTAGGACGATGCCAGCCCCTAGACCAGCCAACATTTTTGAACCGTCGAAGTGCATGATCCAATTGGAGTATGCGCCGTACTCTTTAGGGAGTTCGGCCTCCGTCCATTCAGCGACAAAGTCGGCCAATACTTGCGACTCAATGGCTCGTCGAGGTTTGTATGTTATGTCGAACGGGAGGAGCTCAATGGCCCATTTAGCAATCCGTCCCGTAGCATCGTGGTTGTTTATAATATCATTAAGTGGCACTTCCGAGGCTACTGTAATCGAACACTCTTGAAAGTAGTGTCGCAACTTCCGGGATGCCATGAATACCGCATAGGCTATATTTTGATAATGTGGGTACCGTGATTTGCATGGAGTGAGGATAGTGGATACATAGTATACCGGCTTTTGAAGAGGGAATTTATGTCCGTCAGCTTCTCGTTCGACGATGAGCACCGCGCTTACAACTTGATGAGTTGTTGCAATGTACAGCAGCATTGGTTTGCCGATGTTTGGCATGGCCAGGATTGGGTTGGTTGCCAAAATGGCCTTTATTTCTTCCAATCCGGCTGTGGCAGCATCCGTCCACTCAAAGTGTTCGGTGGGCCGAAGGAGGCGATAAAGGGGTAAAGCCTTTTCTCCTAGGCGGGAGATAAAGCGGCTTAGAGCCACCATGCATCCTGTTAACTTCTGGATTTGTTTGAGGTCTGTTGGGGTAGCCAACTATGACAAAGCTGGGATTTTGGCCGGATTAGCTTCAATACCTCTACTGGAGACAATGAAACCCAGGAGCTTTTCGGCTGGTACACCGAAAACGCATTTTTACGGATTGAGCTTAATGTCGTATGTTCGGAGGTTGTCGAATGTGAGCCTCAAGTCGTCTATCAAAGAGTCGACGTGTTTGGATTTGACGACCACATCGTCTATGTATGCCTCTACTATTTTGCCCATTTGTTTCTCCAGACATGTCTGAATCATGCGCTGGTATGTTGCACCGGCGTTTTTGAGCCCAAAAGGCATTGTGTTAAAACAGAAGGGACCGTATGGTGTGATGGATGCCGTTGCTGCTTGGTCGGACTCCGCCATCTTGATTTGGTGGTAACCGGAGTATGCGTCGAGGAAACACAATGACTCGTGTCCTGCAGTAGCATCGATAATTTGGTCGATGCAGGGGAGGGGGAAGGGATCCTTTGGGCAAGCTTTGTTGAGGTCCTTGAAATCGACACAAAGGCGCCAGGATTTATCCTTCTTTGGTACCATCACCAAGTTTGCTAGCCAGTTCGGGTGTTTTATCTCTCTGATGAATCGGGCCTCCAATAACTTGGCTAGTTCCTCCCCCATGGCCTGTCTCTTAGGTTCGGAGAAACGCTGAAGAGCTTGCTTGACCGGCTTGAATCCCTTTAGGATATTGAGGCTATGCTCGGCCAGCCTGCGTGGGATTCCTGGCATATCTGAGGGGTGCCAGGCGAATATGTCCCAATTCTCACGCAGGAACTCTCGTTGTGCGGCGTCCACGACGGGGTTTAACTATGCCCCGATGGAGGCTGTTTTTGTAGGGTCCGTTGGGTGGACTTGGAATTTGACTATTTCATCCACTGGTTTAAAAGAGGTGGAATTGGATCACTTATCGAGTATCACGTCGTCCCTGTCCACTATGGAGCGTAGCGTGGTTAGTTCCTCGGCCGAGAGGGCTTCGGATAATGCCTCGAGGGCCAGTGCGGCTGTTATGTTTTCGGCACAGAGTGCTGTGTCCGGATCACTAGCGAGGGTGACGATTCCGTTGGGCCCGGGCATTTTGAGCTTCATGTACCCATAATGGGGTACGGCTTGGAAGATCGTGAACGCCTCACGTCCTAAAAGGGCGTGGTATCCACTGCTGAACGGGGCCACTTGAAATGTAATTTCTTTGGACCTGTAATTCTCTGGCGTACCGAATACCACACCTAGTGTGGTTTCCCAGCGCATCGTGCCTCCCGACTGGGTATGATTCCCCTGAAGGTTGTGCTACTTTGCTCAATGCGGTTCCAGTCTATTTCCATTTTTTGAAGAGTTTCCTCATAGATGAGGTTTAATCCGCTGCCGCCGTCCATGAGTACTTTGGTGAGTCGAAAGTCGTCCACAATTGGACTGAGGACCAGTGCAACTGGTGCTCGGGCTGTTTGGAATTTAGGTTCATCACTGGCATTGAAGGTAATAGTCGTGTCACTCCATGGATTTATTGCTGCTACATGGCATATTTCGGCCATGCTGCGGAGTGTTCTCTTGCGCCTATTATTTGACATAAAGGTCTCAAAGACTGTTAACACCGTATTGTTATCCACGGGATGGTGCTCTGTGGCATTTGGGATAAGAAGATCCTCACCACTTTTGGCCACCTGCCGGAGTATCCAAAATGCTCTAAGGTTGTGTGTTGGTATTGTATCCGTTGTACTATGAATTTTGCAGGGTCCGTTAAGCCATCCCTCCAGTACGGTTCCATGCCCTGTAGAGGGTTTTTGTTTCTTTGCAACTAGCTCGGGTGTCTTATGATAGTGCACCCTTTTACTTCGGACTGGGTGTATATTCGGAGCCGGATTATCCCAAAATTTCGTTTCGGTTTTCCAGGCGCTTTCCATCGCACAGTACTTTCGTACTATGGACGCCAAGTCAGCGAAGCGTGATATGTCACGGTGACTTAAGGCGTTAAGGATTCCCTTGTCCGTGCAATTATTGCAGAAAAGTGAGACTGCATCTTCCTCGCGACAGTCCTTAACCTTGTTCATCACAAGGAGGAATCTGGCCCAAAAATGATGTACTGTTTCATGGGGCTCTTGCCTGATGTGGGAAAGATCGTTTATGTCTGGGTGGGTGGGTGGATTTGAGTCCGAACCCCTACCCGATCTGAGACCCAGGGGCCGAGGGTTTCCAATCTTGGAAGTTCGGGTTCCGAAGTGTTACCCGATAAGTCTGGCCCGCTGCCTGATTCTAGGTTCAGGGCTTGGGTAATATCCTCCCGTAAGTGGGTATCCGGCTCGGAGAGCTCAGGAATCCGGACATATTTAGTCCTCAAAATAGAGGAGGAGTTGCCGCATTGTTCCTCCACCACCGCAACATGATGGGTGACCGATGGAGAGTTAATCTCCCTTTGATCGGGTTTAAGCCCAATCTGATCATAGTCCGTAGCGACTCCCAAGGCGGCAATGCGAAGAGTTCGTTTAGGGAAGAGAGCTCCATTGGATCCATCTGCTCGGCGACTTCCGAGCTGACGTGGAGGCTGTTTTTGATGACCCGAGAAGTCATCGTCGATCCAGCGGCTGAACAGGCAGTCATGACGAAACTGCCTAGCCGGAGAGTTTGGCCGATAGCCAGAGCTCCCCCGGCGGTAATGTTGCTTTTAACAACGAGACGAGGCATCCTTCCTTACGGCGACGTCACAGAGGAACTCTCAATGAAAGCACCAATGTCGGTGTCAAAACCGGCGGATCTCGGGTAGGGGGTCCCGAACTGTGCGTCTAAGGCAGATGGTAACAGGAAGCAGGGGACATGATGTTTACCCAGGTTCGGGCCCTCTTGATGGAGGTAAAACCCTACGTCCTGCTTGATTTATTCTTTATGATATGAGTATTACAAGAGTTGATCTACCACGAGATCGGAGAGGCTAAACCCTAGAAGCTAGCCTATGGTATGATTGTATATTGTCCTATGGACTAAAACCCTCCGGTTTATATAGACACCAGAGGGGGCTAGGGTTACACAAGGTCGGTTACAAAGGAGGAGATATACATATACGTATTGCCTAGCTTGCCTTCCACGTCAAGTAGAGTCCCATCCAGACACGAGAAGAAGTCTTCAATCTTGTATCTTCATAGTCCAACAGTCCAGCCAAAGTATATAATCCGGCTGACCGCATACCCCTTAATCCAGGACTCCCTCAGGGGGCGCCGCCCCCCTTCTCCTAGTCCAATTCGGACAGGGGGAAGGGGGCGCGCTGCCTGCCCTAGGCCGGCCCCTCTCTCTTTCCCTTATGGCCCAACAAGGCCCATTAGTCTCCGGGGGGTTCCGGTAACCCCTCCGGTACTCCGGTAAAATCCCGATTTCACCCGGAACTATTTCGATGTCCAAATGTAGGCTTCCAGTATATCAATCTTTATGTATCGGCCATTTCGAGACTCCTCGTCATGTACGTGATCACATCCGGGACTCCAAACTACCTTCGGTACATCAAAACATATAAACTCATAAAACCGATTGTCACAGGACTTTAAGCGTGCGGACCCTACAGGTTCGAGAACTATGTAGACATGACCAAGACACGTCTCCGGTTAATAACCAATAGCGGAACCTAGATACTCATATTGGTTCCTACATATTCTACGAAGATCTTTATCGGTCAAACCGCACAACACTATACGTTGTTCTCTTTGTCATCGGTATGTTACTTGCCCGAGATTCGATCGTCGGTATCCAATACCTGGTTCAATCTCGTTACTGGCAAGTCTCTTTACTCATTCCATAATACATCATCCCGTAACTAACTCATTAATTATCATGCTTGCAAGGCTTATAGTGATGTGTATTACCGAGAGGGCCCAGCGATACCTCTCCGACAATCGGAGTGACAAATCCTAATCTTGATCTATGCCAACTCAACAAGTACCATCAGAGACACCTATAGAGCACCTTTATAATCACCCAGTTACGTTATGACATTTGGTAGCACACAAAGTGTTCCTCCGGTATTTGAGAGTTGCATAATCTCATAGTCATTAGAACATGTATAAGTCATGAAGAAAGCAATAGCAGTAAACAAACGATCAAGTGCTAAGCTAACGGAATGGGTCAAGTCAATCACATCATTCTCTAATGATGTGATCCCATTGATCAAATAATAACTCATGTCTATGGTTAGGAAACTTAACCATCTTGGATCAATGAGCTAGTCAAGTAGAGGCATACTAGTGACACTATATTTGTCTATGTATTCACACATGTATTATGTTTCCGGTTAATACAATTCTAGCAGAATAATAAACATTTATCATGAAATAAGCAAATAAATAATATCTTTATTATTGCCTCTAGGGCATATTTCCTTCATAAAGGTGCTCTACAGGTGTCTCCAAAGGTACTTGTTGGGTTGGCGTATTTCGAGATTAGGATTTGTCACTCCGATTGTCGGAGAGGTATCCCTGGGCCCACTCAGTAATGCACATCACTATAAACATTGCAAGAATTGTTACTAATGAGCTAGTTAAGAGATGATGTATTACGGAACTAGTAAAGAGACTTGCCGGTAACGAGATTGAACTAGGTATTGAGATACCGACGATCGAATCTCGGGCAAGTAACATACCAATGACAAAGGGAACAACGTATGTTGTTATGCTGTTTGACCGATAAAGATCTTCATAGAATATGTAGGAGCCAATATGAGCATCCAGGTTCTGCTGTTGGTTATTGACCGGAGACATGTCTCGATCATGTCTACATAGTTCTCGAACCCATAGGGTCTGCACGCTTAAAGTTAGATGACCATCGATACTATAAGTTTTGTGTTTTGATGTACCGAAGGTAGTTTGGAGTCCCGGATATGATCACGGACATGATGAGGAGTCTCGAAATGGTCGAGACATAAAGATTGATATATTGGAAGCCAATATTTGGATATCGAAGTGTTTCGGGTGAAATCCGGATTTTACCGGAGTGTCGGGGGTTACCGGACCCCTCCCCCCCGGGGGAAGTAATGGGCCTATTGGTCCTTAGTGGAGAAGAGAGAGGGCAGCCAAGAGGTGGTGTGCGGCCCCCTTGCCCCAATCCGAATTGGACAAGGGAAGGGGGCGGTGGCCCCCTCTCCTTCCGTCTCTACACCTCCTCCTTCTTCCCTTCTCCTACTCCTACTAGGAAAGGAGGACTCCCCCTTGGCGCGCCCTCCCTGGCCGGCCACCTCTCCCCCTTTCTCATTTATATACAGGGGCAGGGGGCACCTCTAGACACACAAGTTGATCTATTGATCTATTCCAGCCGTGTGCAGTGCCCCCCTCCACCATATTTCACCTTGGTCATATCGTAGCGGTGCTTAGGCGAAGCCCTGCGTCGGTAGCAACATCATCATCGTCACCACACCATCGTGCTGACGGAACTCTCCCGTGAAGCTCTGCTGGATCAGAGTTCGCGGGACATCATCGAGCTGAACGTGTGCTGAACTCGGAGGTGCCGTATGTTTGGTACTTGGATCGGTCAGATCGTGAAGACGTACGACTACATCAACCACATTGTGCTAATGCTTCCGCTTTCGGTCTATGAGGGTACGTGGACAATACTCTCCCCTCTCGTTGCTATGCATCACCATGATCCTACGTGTGCGTAGGAATTTTTTTGAAATTACTATGTTCCCCAAAAACTGCACACGGCTAAGATAAATCTTGCAGTGCCTTTAGGGTGCCCCTTGCGCACGTATATAAAGGAGGGAGGAGGCGGAGGCCGGCCTAGGAGGGGCGCACCTATAGGAGGAGTCCAACGAGGATTCCCAATCCTAGTTGGAGTCCCCTTCCTTTTCCAAGAGGGGAGAGAGGGAAGTAGTAGGACAGGGAGAAGGAAAGAGAGGGGGCGCCGCCCCATCCCTAGTCCAATTCGGACTTGCCATGGGGGGCGCGCGGCCACCCCTTGAGGCCCTTCTCTCATTTCCCGTATGGCCCATTAAGGCCCACTACTTCCCCCGGCGAATTCCCGTAACTCTCCGGTACTCCGAAAAATACCCGATCATTCGGAACCTTTCCAATGTCCAAATATAGCCTTCCAACATATCAATCTTTACGCCTCGATCATTTCGAGACTCCTAGTCATGTTCGTGATATCATCCGGGACTCCGAACAACCTTCGGTACATCAAATGACATAACTAATAATACAAATCGTCATCGAACGTTAAGCGTGCGGACCCTACGTGTTCGAGAACTATGTACACATGACCGAGACACATCTCTGGTCAATAACCTATAGCGGAACTTGGATGCTCATATTGGCTCCTACATATTCTATGAAGATCTTTATCTGTCAAACCGCATAACAACATACGTTGTTCCCTTTATCATCGGTATGTTACTTGCCCGAGATTCGATCACGGTATCCTCATACCTAGTTCAATCTCATTACCGGCAAGTCTCTTTACTCGTTCCATAATGCATCATCCCGTAACTAACTATTTAGTCACATTGCTTGCAAGGCTTATAGTGATGAGCATTACCGAGAGCGCCCAGAGATACCTCTCCGACAATCGGAGTGACAAATCCTAATCTCGATCTATGCCAACTCAACAAACACCATCGGAGACACCTGTAGAGCATCTTTATAATCACCCAGTTACGTTGTGACGTTTGATAGCACACTAAGTGTTCCTCCGGTATTCGTGAGTTGCATAATCTCATAGTCATAGGAACATGTATAAGTCATGAAGAAAGCAATAGCAACAATCTAAACGATCATAGTGCTAAGCTCACGAATGGGTCTTGTGTACATCATTCTCTAATGATGTGATCCCGTTCATCAAGTGACAACACATGTCTATGGCTAGGAAACTTAACCATCTTTAATTAACGAGCTAGTCAAGTAGAGGCATACTAGGGACACTCTATTTATCTATGTATTCACCCATGTATCAAGTTTCCGGTTAATACATTTCTAGCATGAATAATAAACATTTATCATGATATAAGGAAATATAAATAACAACTTTATTATTGCCTCTATGGCATATTTCCTTTAGGTTGGGCATCTTAAATCTAAAGAAGTTTGCGTTTGCGCTTCGCAACCGGTGGCTTTGGGCAGAATGGTTCAGATCCGCCGAAGCCATGGGTTCGTGATACGTCTCCAACGTATATATAATTTTTGATTGCTCCATGCTATATTATCTACTGTTTTGAACATTATTGGGCTTTATTTTCCACTTTTATATTATTTTTGGGACTAACCTATTAACCGGAGGCCCAACCCAGAATTGTTGTTTTTTTGCCTATTTTATGGTTTCGAAGAAAAGGAATATCAAACAGAGTCCAAACGGAATGAAACCTTCGGGAACGTTATTTTATCACCGAACATGATCCATGAGACTTGGACCCTACGTCAAGAAACAAAGGAGGAGGCCACGAGGTAGGGGGGCGCGCCTACCCCCCTCCCCCAGGCATGCCCTCCACCCTCGTGGACCCCCTGTTGCTCCACCGACGTACTCCTTCCTCCTATATATATCTACGTACCCCCAAACGATCAGATACGGAGCCAAAACCGTAATTCCACCGCCGTAACTTCCTGTATCCATGAGATCCCATCGTGGGGCCTGTTCCGGAGCTCCGCCGGAGGGGGTATCCATCACGGAGGGCTTCTACATCAACACCATAGCCTCTCCGATGAAGTGTGAGTAGTTTACCTTAGACCTTCGGGTCCATAGTTATTAGCTAGATGGCTTCTTCTCTATTTTTGGATCTCAATACAATGTTCTCCCCCTCTCTTGTGGATATCTATTCGATGTAATCTTCTTTTTGCGGTGTGTTTGTTGAGACTAATGAATTGTGGGTTTATGATCAAGATTATCTATGGACAATGTTTGAATCTTCTCTGAATTCTTTTATGTATGATTGGTTATCTTTGCAAGTCTCTTCGAATTATAAGTTTGGTTTGGCCTACTAGATTGATCTTTCTTGCAATGGGAGAAGTGCTTAGCTTTGGGTTCAATCTTGCAGTGTCCTTTCCCAATGATAGTAGGGGCAGCAAGGCACGTATTGTATTGTTGCCATCGAGGATAACAAGATTGGGTTTTTATCATATTGCATGAATTTATCCCTCTACATCATGTCATCTTGCTTAAGGCGTTACTCTGTTTTCATTAACTTAATACTCTAGAGGCATGTTGGATAGCGGTCGATGAGTGGAGTAATAGTACTAGATGCAGGCAGGAGTCGGCCTACTTGTCTCGGACGTGATGCCTATATACATGATCATACCTAGATATTCTCATAACTATGCTCAATTCTGTCAATTGCTCAATAGTAATTCATTCACCCACCGTAAAATACTTATGCTCTTGAGAGAATCCACTAGTGAAACCTATGGCCCCCGGGTCTATCTTCATCATATTAATCTTCCAATACTTAGTTATTTCCTTTGCTTTTACTTTGCCTTTATATTACTTTGCATCTTTATCACAAAAATACCAAAAATATTATCTTATCATATCTATTAGATCTCACTCTCGTAAGTGACCGTGAAGGGATTGACAACCCCTTATGATGTTGGTTGCGAGGAGTTATTTGCTTTGTGCGGGTACTAGGGGACGCGCGCGCAACCTCCTACTGGGTTGATACCTTGGTTCTCAAAAACTAAGGGAAATACTTACGCTACTTTGCTGCATCATCCTTTCCTCTTCGGGGAAATCCAACGCAGTGCTCAAGAGGTAGCAAGAAGAATTTATGGCGTCGTTGCCGGGGAGGTTCGTGCAAGTCAAGATTTGACTTCCAACAACGAGCCATTTCTGGCGTCTACGCAAAAGTCAACATACCAAGTACCCATGACAATCCTTATCCCCCGCATTACATTATTTGCCATTTGCCTCTTGTTTTCCTCTCCCCCACTTCACTCTTGCCATTTTATTCGCCCTCTCTCTCTCTATCCTCCCTCTCCTTCTCTATTTTCCTCTTTTTGCCCGCTTGCTTTTTGTTTGCTTGTGTGTTGGATTGCTTGCCTGTCACGATGGCTCAAGATAACACTAAATTCTGTGACTTTACCAATACCAACAACAATAATTTTATTAGCATGCCGATTGCTCCTCTTACCGATGCTGAATCTTGTGAAATTAATGCCGATTTGCTGAATCTTATTATGAAAGATCCGTTCTCCGGCCTTCCTAGTGAAGATGCCGCTACCCATCTAAATAGCTTCGTTGATTTGTGTGATATGCAAAAGAAGAAAGATGTGGATAATGATATTGTTAAATTTAAACTATTTCCTTTTTCGCTTAGAGATCGTGCTAAAGCTTGGTCTTCGTCTTTGCCTAAAAATAGTATTGATTCTTGGAACAAGTGCAAAGATGCTTTTATCTCTAAGTATTTTCCTCCCGCTAAGATCATCTCCCTTAGAAACGATATTATGAATTTTAAGCACCTTGATCATGAACATGTTGAAAAAGCTTGGGAGAGGATGAAATTAATGATATGTAATTGCCCTTCTCATGGTTTGAATTTGAGGATGATTATACAAATGTTTTATGCCGGATTGAATTTTGCTTCTAGAAATCTTTTAGATCCGGCCGCGGGAGGCACTTTTATGGAAATCACTTTAGGAGAAGCCACTAAACTCCTAGATAATATTATGGTTAATTATTCTCAATGGCACACTGAAAGATCTACCAATAAAAAGGTGCATGCAATAGAAGAAATTAATGTTTTGAGTGGAAAGATGGATGAACTTATGAAATTATTTGCTAGTAAGAGTGTTTCTTCTGATCCTAATGATATGCCTTTGTCTACTTTGATTGAGAATAATAATGAATCTATGGATGTGAATTTTGTTGGTAGGAATAATTTTGGTAACAACGCGTATAGAGGAAATTTTAATCCTAGGCCTTATCCTAGTAATCCCTCTAATAATTATGGTAATTCCTACAACAATTCTTAAGGAAATTATAATAAGATGCCCTCTGATTTTGAATCTAATATTAAAGATTTATTACTTCGCAAAAGAATTTCAATGCTTTGATTGAAGAAAAATTGCTTAAGATTGATGATTTGGCTAGGAACGTTGATAGAATTTCTCTTGATGTTGATTCTTTGAAACTTAGATCTATTCCACCTAAGCATGATATAAATGAGTCTCTCAAAGCCATGAGAATTTCCATTCATGAGTGCAAAGAAAGAACCGCTAGGATGCGTGCTAAGAAAGATGCCTTTATAAGAGCGTGTTCTTGTAGTTCCTATGAAAATAAAGATGAAGATCTAAAAGTTATTGATGTGTACCCTATTAAATCTTTGTTTTGCAATATGAATCTTAATAATGATCGGACTGAATATGATCCACCTTTACCTAGAAGGTGTTCCAAAAATTCGGAGTTTTTAGATCTTGATGCTAGATTTGATGAAAGTGGGATTGAAGAAATTAAAACCCTAGATGTTGCTAAACCCACTATTTTGGATTTCAAGGAATTTAATTATGAAAATTGCTCTTTGATTGATTGTATTTCCTTGTTGCAATCCGTGCTAAATTCTCCTCATGCTTATAGTCAAAATAAAGCGTTTACTAAACATATCGTTGATGCTTTGATGCAATCTTATGAAGAAAAACTTGAATTGGAAGTTTCTATCCCTAGAAAACTTTATGATGAGTGGGAACCTACTATTAAAATTAAAATTAAATATCATGAATTCTATGCTTTTTGTGATTTGGGTGCTAGTGTTTCCACGATTCCAAAGACTTTGTGTTATTTGTTAGGTTTCCATGATTTTGATGATTGCTCTCTAAACTTGCACCTTGCGGATTCCACTATTAAGAAACCTATGGGAAGAATTAATGATGTTCTTATTGTTGCAAATAGGAATTATGTGCCATAGATTTTATAGTTCTTGACATAGATTGCAATCCTTCATGTCCTATTATTCTTGGTAGACCTTTCCTTAGAACGATTGGTGCAATTATTGATATGAAGGAAGGAAATATTAGATTCCAATTTCCGTTAAGGAAAGGCATGGAACACTTTCCTAGAAAGAAAATTAAATTACCTTATAAATCTATTATGAGAGCCTCTTATGGATTGCCTACCAAAGATGGCAATACCTAGATCTATCCTTGCTTTTTATGCCTAGCTAGGGGCGTTAAACGATAGCGCTTGTTGGGAGGCAACCCAATTTTATTTTTATTCCTTGCTTTTTCCTCCTGTTTAGTAATAAATAATTTACCTAGCCTCTGTTTTAGTTGTGTGTTTTTTGTCTGTTTAATTAGTGTTTGTGCCAAGTAGAACCGTTGGGAAGACTTGGGGAAAGTCTTGATATCTTGCTGTAAAAAACAGAAACTTTAGCTCTCACGAGAACTGCTGCCATTTTTATTTGGAAAGTGATATTTAGTTAATTCTTTTTGCAGATGATTAATAGATAAATTCCTCACGTCGAGAAATTTATTTTATAATTTTTGTGGTTCCAAATCTTGCGCTAGATACAGATTACTACAGACTGTTCTGTTTTTGACAGATTCTGTTTTTCGTGTGTTGTTTGCTTATTTTGATGAATCTATGGCTAGTAAAATAGTTTATAAACCATAGAAAAGTTGGAATACAGTAGGTTTAACACCAATATAAATAAAGAATGAGTTCATTACAGTACCTTGAAGTGGTCTTTTGTTTTCTTTCGCTAACAGAGATCATGAGATTTTCTACTTTGAGTTTTGTGTTGTGAAGTTTTCAAGTTTTGGGTAAAGATTTGATGGATTATGGAACAAGGAGTTGCAAGAGTGAGGGAGTCCTAGATTAGGGGGTCTCCGGACAGCCAGGCTATATCCTTTGGCCGGACTGTTGGACTATGAAGATACAAGATTGAATACTTCGTCCCATGTCCTGATGGGACTTTCCTTGGCGTGGAAGGCAAGCTTGGCAATACGGATATGTAGATCTCCTCCCTTGTAACCGACTCTGTGTAACCCTAGC
>NC_041390.1:113756282-113771842 GCF_002162155.2 Triticum dicoccoides
CCGATGTCTATATAAACTGGAGGGTTTAGTCCGTAGGACAACATACAATCATACCATAGGCTAGCTTCTAGGGTTTAGCCTCTACGATCTCGTGGTAGATCAACTCTTGTAATACCCATATCATCAAGATTAATCAAGCAGGACGTAGGGTATTACCTCCATCGAGAGGGCCCGAACCTGGGTAAATATCGTGTCCCCTGCCTCCTGTTACCATCCGCCTTAGACGCACAGTTCGGGACCCCCTACCCGAGATCCGCCGGTTTTGACACCAACATTGGTGCTTTCATTGAGAGTTCCACTGTGCCGTCACCGTAAGGCTTGATGCCTCCTTCGATCATCGGTAACGATGCAGTCCAGGGCGAGGTTTTCCTCCCAGATAGATCCTCGTATTCGGCAGCTTCGCACTGCGGGCCAACTCACTTGGCTATCTGGAGCAGATCGAGAGCTACGCCCCTGGCCATCAGGTCAGGTTCGGAAACCTAAACTACACTACCGACATCCGCGGAGACTTGATCTTCGATAGATTCGAGCCCATGCCGGGTGCGCCGCACGATAACGACGAGCATGATTTAGCTCTGCAGTCAGATAGTGTTCGGGAGATCACACCTACAACTACTCCGGCCTTCAATCCGGAACAAATTGCGCCATCTGAGGACGGAGGGATAGACCCCGCCATGGAGGCCGTACTCTCAGTGGCGATGGAACCGGATACTGACTTCACCCCTTACGAGAGCCGTGTTGCCGAACCACTGGATTCATCTCCGGCCATGGACTCCGAGCGGCCTGCATCCGTGCCTATCGAATCCAATTGGGCGCCGATCATGGAGTTCACCTCTGTGGATATCTTTCAGCACTCGCCTTTCGGCGATGTGCTAAATTCATTAAGGTCTCTCTCCTTGTTAGGAGAGCCTTGGTCAAACTATGTCCGGCTAGAATGGGATGCGGACGACGAAGAAATTTGCTGCCCACCCACCACCCACTTAGTAGCCACTGTCGACGATTTAACCGACATGCTCGACTTCGACTCCGAAGACATCAACGGTATGGACGACGATGCAGGAGACGAACAAGAACCACTGCCCACATGGTGCTGGACTGCCACCTCATCATATGATATATACATGGTGGACACCCCCAAAGATGGAAATGGCGATGAAACAGCAGAGGATGGCCCCTCCAAGAAGCAACCCAAGCGCCGACGTCAACGGCGCCGCTCTAAGTCCCGCCATAGCAAAAGTAGTGATACTGGCACAAGGGACAATAACACTCCGGATAGTGCCAAAGACGACAACAATCCCCCCAGCACGATTTAGAGCGGGAGGGTGAACAAGCTAGCCCTCCAGAGCAGGCAGCAGATGGAGAATTGGAGGATGACAATTACATGCCTCTCTCCGAAGACGAGGTGAGGCTCGACAATGAAGAATTTATCGTGCCTGAGGATCCCGTCGAACAGGAGCGCTTCAAGCGTCGGCTTATGGCCACATCAAATAGCTTGAAGAAAAAGCAACAACATCTTCAAGCTGATCAAGACTTGCAGCAGACAGATGGACCGAAGTCCTTGCGGCCAAGGAATACGAACTTGAGCACCCCTCCAAGGGTTACCCAAAGCGCAGGTTGCTACCTCACCTCAGGGAGGAAGCATTGGAACCTACATCACCAGTGTACGATGCGGTTGACCGGCCACCTCGTGGCCGAGCCAGAGAGGCGTTTCAGCATGAAGTTCAGCCTGCACCCTGCCGCCACTCAAACAAAAATACCAAGGCCCGGGGCAACACACGGGACGTGCGAGACGTATTGGAAAACAAGGCAAAACATGCAAGATCAATCTACGGATCACGGGGGCATGCACCAATACGTGACGATGATCGTCACGCCAGATACACTAAAAGCAAATCCGACCGAGCCGGACATGGCAGACAAGACTCGTATGAACTGCGTCGCGATATAGCCCGGCACAGAGGCGCCGCACAGCCCTTATGCTTCACTGATGAAGTAATGGATCACGAATTCCCAGAAGGGTTTAAACTCGTAAAACATCGAATCATACGATGGTACTACAGACCCCGCGGTATGGATAGAAGACTTCTTCCTCCACATTCACATGTCCCGCGGGGATGACCTACATGCCATCAAGTATCTCCCGCTCAAACTGAAAGGGCCGGCTCGGTATTAGCTCAACAGCTTGCCAGCAAACTCCATCGGAAGTTGGGAGAACCTAGCAGAGGCATTCCTGGACAATTTCCAGGGCACTTATGTGTGACCGCCGGATGCTGACGATTTAAGTCATATAACTCAGCAGCCAAGGGAATCGGCCAAGAAATTCTGGACCCGGTTCCTAACCAAGAAGAATCAAATTGTCGAATGTCCAGATGCAGAGGCCTTAGCGACATTTAAGCATAATATCCGTGACGAATGGCTCGCCCGGCACCTCGGCCAAGAGAAGCAAAAATCCATGGCAGCCCTCACGACACTTATGACCCACTTTTGTGCGGGCGAAGATAGCTGGTTGGCTCGTAGTACCAATACAGCAAGCAAACCTGGCATATCGGAAGCCAGGGATAGCAACGGCAAACCACGACGCAACAAACATAAGCGCTGCAGATATGGTGAAAACGCCAAAAATACGGCAGTTAATGCCGGGTTCAGGGGCTCAAAGTCCAGTCAGCGGAAAGAGCCACCCAAAAATACAAATCCGGGTCCATCCAGTCTGGACCGCATACTCGCTCGCCAAACTCATGGCACCCCAGAAACGCCAGCCACCCATTCCAATAGAGAATCTTGGGTCTTCAAACAAGCCGGCAAGGCAGGCGCCAAAAACGAAGAGGGGTCTCAAAGCGACAACAGCAACGAAGAGCCCAGATCGCCGAACACAGGAGGGCAAAAGAAACTCCCCCCCACCCATATTCAATCGGTGAATGTGGTAAATACCACCCAAATTGCCAACCTGGACCAAATATGCACCCCTAGGGACGATGGCTCAACGGAACCAGCCGTCCCAGAATATAAGCTAGGGCCGGTCACCTTCAACCGCACGGATCGTCCGGTTAACGCCAATCAGGGAAATCCAGCCGCACTAATCCTCGGCCCAATAGTAGACGGGTTCCACCTCACTCGAGTCCTTATGGACGGAGGTAACAGTTTAAATCTGCTTTACCAAGACACCGTGCGCAAGATGGGCATCGATCATTCAGCGATCAAGCCCACTAAAGCCACTTTTAGAGGCATCATACCAGGTATGGAGGTTAGCTATATAGGCTCCATTGCCCTCGAGGTAATCTTCGGATCACCATAAAATTACCATATCAAAGAGTTAATCTTGGAAATCGCCCCTTTCCACAGTGACTATCAAGCACTGCTCGGGCGAACCGCGTTTGCTCGATTCAATGCAGTGCCACATTATGCCTACCGTAAGCTCAAAATGCCCGGTCCACGCGGTGTCATCACGGTTCATGGCAAGGCCGAACCTTCCTTTGGCACCAACAAATACATCACTGCCTTAGCAGCAGAAACAACGAGCAACACCTTGCAGCCGAACCTCGAGTCGACGCCCAGGCTCCCGGACACCGTCAAGGGGTCTGAATTACTTCGCGAAAGGATACCCCGGCTCATCCAGAGCTCAACTAAACACTCCGGCGAAGGCCATGACAGGCCGAACTCAGCGGTTCAACCGCCCTCCGGCACGCAAACATTTCTTATATTTCCTTCGCAGGTTCACCTTTGCACCGACCAGGATGGACTCCACGGAGGCAGCTTGAATGCGTCAGGGGGATCCCTAGACATTCCCCGCAGCGAACGTCCGGCTATAATACGGATCCGCACTCAACCTCTTCCCCCTGGTCATAGCAGGTTCTGCTATCACAACTCCTTTTTTATCACATTACTTGTACCCATACGCATAGGCGTATTATTCAAATACAACATGTGGATTTATATGATGTTTACCTGCTGATTATTTCTTATCGAAATCATTTCGTCAAATGGCATCCGTACACAGCGATATGCCTTAAATATGCTAGGGGCTTCGTTTTCCCTGTAACACGGCAATAAAAGTCTGAACACCTTCATGGAAGTTCGGTACCCTGAACTTATAGCATTATATGCATCAGCTCCAAATCATGTCTTGGGTCAATAGTTGGGTTTGCCCGGCTCCCATGTTTTGGTACCTTACGTTCCGCTATATCGGCTAAGGTAGCACTGGGAGAACTACTGCGATTGTGTCCCGGTTCTCCCAGATGATCACCTCAGTAGAGAAAGCCGAAAACTGACTGTCAAGATACGGCGAGAGCTGGTCAGCTGTTCGAGAGGTCACAAAATCTTTAAGGATTTCTCCCGCATAATGCCATAACCAATGCAGCGTGTGATGGATCGGCTTTTTTTTCTGATCAGGCACTTATAGAGCCCCTAGTACGGTCTTCTGAACACAAGGGGCTGCGCCGACCATACTAAAGCTCCTATGGCTAAGTGAGAGTGATAAAGCCCTATAGTCCGATTGCCTGGTTCGTTGTGCTGAGCACCTCCTTCGGAGGACCCAAAACTGGGATAAAGAGTACTCAGGTTTATCTCGAACACCCCCGTACTTCTTACGTGGGGGCAGAAGCCGACGACTGGCCAACTCTCAGTCTTAACATAAAAACGGCCGCACAGGAGGGTAAACTTTTATATAACAGGCGACATATAAACGACCTTGTTCAAACATTACAAAGGACAACATGACTGGCATTCGTGGAAATATAATGTCCTTGGTGCATAGCTCCGCTGCAAGGTAGGATCCTTTCAGGACACTCTTATAATATAATTCGGGCTTGCGGTGCTCCTTCCCCTCTGGTGGTCCCTCGGTCACTAGCTTTTCGGCATCCATCTTCCCCCAGTGCACCTTTTGTGAGGGCGAAGGCCATTCGTGCTCCTTCTATACAGACCGACCGCTTGATGACGTCAAGTCGAGGGCAAGTGCTTACAAGCCGCCTCACAAGCCCGAAGTAGCTGCTTGGAATCGGCTCGGCAGGCCGTAGCCGGATAACCATATCTTTCATGGCTAGTTCCGCCGCCTTATGCATTTCGATAAGCTATTTCAGTTGATCGGCAAAAGGCACCGGATAATTTGGCGCCAAATACTGCAACCAAAAAATCTTATCGGCGGTGTTCCTTCCTTCGGCTCAGTAGAATTGAGCAGCATCTGATATGCTGTGAGGTAGCTCGGCAAATACACCTGAGAAGTCTGGATTCACAATCAAAAACATAGTTTTCCCTTCAAATACTTGCTTTGCATGGGAAAAGCCTTACCTGCCGCGATCTTCCTCGCCTCTTGGATCTCCTGCAGGGCGCTTTGGTTTTCCCCCCGGGCGTCGCTCGTGGCTTGACGCGCCTTGGTGAGTTCGGACTCTTTCTCCGTTAAACTCTGCTCCAAGGTCTCGCATTTACTTACGACCTCTTGCAGCTCCTGCTCAGCTTTCATAACTCCAGCCTCATGTTTCTCACAAATAGTCCGCTCCGTGACCGCCTTTTCCTCGACCTCGGCAACGGCCCTTTTGAGGGCCTCGACTTCGGTCATAACCCCTAGCACAAGTTATGCGGCTTATTTCATACTGAACATTTATTTCACAATAAATGTGTGCAACGCTTGTGCATACCTTGTTTATCCCTCAACTGCATTTTCAATTGGCCAATTTCTTCTATAGCCCGCTCCAGACTTTGATTCAGTCCGGAGATCTCCGCAGTATGAGAGGCAGCAACCGCTACAGGTATCTTCTTGAAACAGAAGAGAAATCAATATCATTCAATGAGTCTTCCTGTGATCATCAATGCAATCACCTGTCCGGTTCTTTCTTCCGCCGAACAGTGTATTAGGGGCTACTATCTATACTATGACACTCTTCGACAACTTATAAAACATACCTCAAAGCCTCTTATAAGGCTGATACAGGCTTCATTCAGTCCACTCTCAGTTTACTGAATCTTCTCAATCACCGCACCCATAAGGGCACGATGTTCATCAATGATGATGGAGGCGTCTCGTAACGCCACCAACAAAGCATCTGACACCTCTAGATGGACAGACGTCGCCAGCGGAACAGGCACGCCCCCTCCAGCCGAGGGAGGCTGCCTTCTTGATTCTGGAGCCATATAGGCCCCTGGATTCGCATCCGGTGGGGAGCCGAACTTATGATTGCCCCCGCCGTTAGACCCCATGGGACTCTTTTCCCCCACGTGTCCGGCCCCTGCAGTTTGACCTCTAGGCGCCGCCTTCACGGTTTCTTCCTTTCCTCCTTGGCTGGGGTCCTTCTGGGACGAAGCCTCGGTGTTATACACCTGGTTGGAGGAAGGGGCCTTTGGGGGCGTCCCGCTCTCCATAGCATTTGAGCTCAGCAGGTCCTCTGATGAGGCTTGTTTGGTATGGGACCGCACCGGACTACCAAAAATATGGCTTAAGGTTAAAATACTAAGCCACGATGAGTCCGGACGCTTAAACGTACTCGGATTTTATATACTTACGAGTTCATCAGGGGCTGGGCCCTAGGATCCCATGCCGGGCCGCTGTTGGTGGCGGCAGTGGACTCCTCCGGAAGAGAAGCCCTTCCCCTTTTGGGTAATTTGGCCTCCAAGGGTGCGGAGGCCGTCCTCTTCCTCCTTCCCCCCGTAGGGGATTCATCTTCCTCCTCCTTTTCATCCTCTTCGGAGGCGTAACGGGCATCAGATCCTTCGGGTATTGTGTCTGAAGTGCCGTGAAGACGAAGGCCCCCCGGGTCTTTTTGGTCTCCTTCTCGGCTGTCTTCTTCGGCACCTTGTAGGGCGCCGGGACCAGCATCTTCATCAGAAGTGGGATGGCCGGGTCTTCGGGCAACGGGGCCGGACACTGGATCCGCTCTGCCTTCTTCCTCCAGCTCTGGGGGAGTTGAATAAACATGCGTTAAGCGCTTCCTTTGGGTCATGCGGATATAAAAGTTTGATAAACTCACCGAACTTGCGGGGCGGGACAGTTGGTACCCGCGGTCTTCGGCGGAGTCCGGCCATGATTTGCTGGACTTGAAAAGTACCTTCCAAATGTCCTCGTGCGAGGAGCCGAAGAACCTTCGCAAAGTTTGGTGCCTGGACGGATCGAATTCCCATAGATTGCAAGTCTAGTGTTGATAAGGTAGTATCCGACGGACTAACATCTCCTGGACTATGTTGACAAGTTCAATGTTCTTATCTCCCATATCTTTAACGCGTGTCTGAAGCACTGACAGTTTGTCGGACGAGGACCAGTCCAGGCCTTTCTTGATCCAGGATGTAAGACACATAGGGGCGCCGGATTGAAACTCGGGAGAGACGGCCCATTCCTTGCCGCATGGCTCAGTGATGTAAAACCACTGCTGTTGCCACTCCTTAACAGAATCATTAAAGGTTCCCGTTGGCCATACGACATTGGGCATGTTGCTCACCATAGCACCCCCGCACTCAGCATGCTCGCCGCCCACCACTTTGGGCTTCACATTAAAAACCTTCAGCCATAAACCGAAGTGCGGCGAAATACGGAGAAAAGCCTCGCACACGACAATGAATGTCGATATGTTGAGGAAGGAATTAGGAGACAGATTGTGAAGATCGATCCCATAATAATGCATGATGCCACGGACGAACGGGTGGAGGGGAAACCCTAGCCCGCGGACAAAGTGAGGGAGGAATACAACCCTCTCGTGGGGTTCCGGAGTAGGGACGATCTTTCCCGCCGTCGGGAGACGGTGGCTGATTTTCTTGACCAGATACCCGGCCTCCCGAAGCTTTTTGATATCCTTCTCTCGGACGGTAAAGGCCATCCATTTTCCTCTTGCTCCGGATCCGGACATCTTTGGAAGACCTTTTGTGGGTAGAGAAGGTGAACGCTCGGGCGCTGGAGCCTAAACAGAATGGAATGAATCGGGAAGAGGGCGTGGGTGAAAAGAGTGAATCCTAGTCCCTTTATAAGGGCGGAAGAGGGATGCACCTGCCCACTCACCTCGTAAAACCTCTTATTCCCCAAGCACCGTAATTGATGGTGTGGTTGGGTTACCCGCATCCGTATTGATGAGAATCTCGTGATAAGGGGACATGATCTCTGCTTCGACAAGACGTGCCAAGGAAACCACCTCGCGATGTGTGCAGTAGTTGGTTGAGAAAAACGGTTCGAATAATGATCGGGCCATGGCGTGATGTCATGCTGTCAAACGTGTCAGCATATTAGATTTGTGGAAATATTATTCTCTCTATGATGGTATGTGGAACTTGTTTTGTAGAGCCGGACACTATCCTTGGGTTCAAAATCTTCTATGGAGTATTCGGAGGAGGAACCCGCCTTGCAATGCCGAAGATAAAACTGCGCGCCGGACTCATCGTCATTGAAGCCTAGTTCAGGGGCTACTGAGGAAGTCCTGGATAAGGGGGTCTCCGGACAGCCGGACTATATCCTTTGGCCGGACTGTTGGACTATGAAGATATATGATTGAAGACTTCGTCCCGTGTCCGGATGGGACTTTCCTTGGCGTAGAAGGCAAGCTTAGCAATACGATATGTAGATATCCTCCCTTGTAACCGACTCTATGTAACCCTAGCCCCCTCCGATGTCTATATAAACCGGAGGGTTTAGTCCGTAGGACAACATACAGTCATACCATAGGCTAGCTTCTAGGGTTTAGCCTCTACTCGTGGTAGATCAACTCTTGTAATACCCATATCATCAAGATCAATCAAGTAGGACATAGGGTATTACCTCCATCGAGAGGGCCCGAACCTAGGTAAACATCGTGTCCCCTGCCTCCTGTTACTATCCGCCTTAGACGCACAGTTCGGGACCCCCCTACCCGAGATACACCGGTTTTGACACCGACAAAGAGCCTAAGCTTGGGGATGCCCATGGCACCCCCAAGATAATCTAAGGACACCTAAAAGCCAAAGCTTGGGGATGCCCCAGAAGGCATCCCCTCTTTCGTCTACTTCTATCAGTAACTTTACTTGGAGCTATATTTTTATTCACCACATGATATGTGTTTTGCTTGGAGCGTCTTGTATTATTTAAATCTTTATTTGTTAGTTTACCACAATCATCCTTGCTGTACACAACTTTTGAGAGAGCCATACATGATTTGGAATTTGTTAGAATACTCTATGTGCTTCACTTATATCTTTTGAGTTATATAGTTTTGCTCTAGTACTTCACTTATATCTTTTAGAGCACGGTGGTGGATTTGTTTTATAGAAATTGTTGATCTCTCATGCTTCACTTAGATTATTTTGAGAGTCTTAAATAGGATGGTAATTTGCTTAAATAATCATAATATGCTTGGTATTCAAGAATAGTAAAAACTTTCTTATGAGTGTGTTGAATACTATGAGAAGTTTGATGCTTGATAATTGTTTTGAGATATGAAGATGGTGATATTAAAGTTGTGCTAGTTGAGTAGTTGTGAATTTGAGAAATACTTGTGTTAAAGTTTGTGATTCCCGTAGCATGCACGTATGGTGAACCGTTATGTGATGAAGTCGGAGCACGATTTATTTATTGATTGTCTTCCTTATGAGTGGCGGTCGGGGATGAGCGATGGTCTTTTCCTACCAATCTATCCCCCTAGGAGCATGCGTAATACTTTGCTTTGATAACTTGTAGATTTTTTCAATAAGTATATGAGTTCTTTATGACTAATGTTGAGTCCATGGATTATACGCACTCTCACCCTTCCACCATTGCTAGCCTCTCTAATACACCCACCATATACCTTCCTCAAAACAGCCACCATACCTACCTATTATGGCATTTCCATAGCCACTCCGAGATATATTGCCATGCAACTTTCCATCATTCCGTTTATTATGACACACTCCATCATTGTCATATTGCTTAGCATGATCATGTAGTTGACATCGTATTTGTGGCAAAGCCGCCATTCATAATTCTTTCATACATGTCACTCATGAGTCATTGCATATCTCGGTACACCATCGGAGGCATTCACATAGAGTCATATTTTGTTCTAAGTATTGAGTTGTAATTGTTGAGTTTTAAGAAAATAAAAGTGTGATGATCATCATTATTAGAGCATTGTCCCAGTGAGGAAAGGATGATGGAGACTATGATTCCCCCACAAGTCGGGATGAGACTCCGGACGAAAAATAAAAAAAGAAAGAAAAGAGGCCATAAAAAAGAGAAAAGGCCCAAATAAAAAATGAGAGAAAAAGAGAGAAGGGGCAATGCTACTATCCTTTTACCACACTTGTGCTTCAAAGTAGCACCATGATCTTCATAGTAGAGAGTCTCTCATTTCATCACTTTCATATACTAGTGGGAATTTTTCATTATAGAACTTGGCTTGTATATTCCAATGATGGGCTTCCTCAAATTGCCTTAGGTCTCCGTGAGCAAGCGAGTTGGATGCACACCCACTTAGTTTCTTTTTGAGCTTTCATATACTTATAGCTCTAGTGCATCCGTTGCATGGCAATCCCTACTCACTCACATTGATATCTATTGATGGGCATCTCCATAGCCCGTTGATACGCCTAGTTGATGTGAGACTATCTTCTCCCTTTTTGTCTTCTCCACAACCACAATTCTATTCCACCTATAGTGCTATATCCATGGCTCACGCTCATGTATTGCGTGAAGATTGAAAAAGTTTTGAGAATGTCAAAAGTATGAAACAATTTCTTGGCTTGTCATCGGGGTTGTGCATGATTTAAATACTTTGTGTGGTGAAGATAGAGCATAGCCAGACTATATGATTTTGTAGGGATAACTTTCTTTGGCCATGTTATTTTGAGAAGACATGATTGTTTTATTAGTATGCTTGAAGTATTATTATTTTTATGTCAATATGAACTTTTATCTTGAATCTTTTGGATCTGAATATTCATACCACAATTAAGAAGAATTCCATTAAAATTATGCCAAGTAGCATTCCACATCAAAAATTCTGTTTTTATCATTTACCTACTCGAGGACGAGCGGGAATTAAGCTTGGGGATGCTTGATACGTCTCCAACGTATCTATAATTTTTGATTGATCCATGCTATGTTATCTACTGTTTTGGACATTATTGGGCTTTATTTTCCACTTTTATATTATTTTTCGGACTAACCTTTTAACCGGAGGCCCAGCCCAGAATTGATGTTTTTTTTGCCTATTTTAGGGTTTTGAAGAAAAGGAATATCAAACCGAGTCCAAATGGAATGAAACCTTCGGGAACGTGATTTTCTTACTGAACATGATCCATGAGACTTGGACCCTACGTCAAGAAACAAAGGAGGAGGCCACGAGGTAGGGCGGCGCGCCTACCCCCCAGGCGCGCCCTCCAGCCTTGTGGGCCCCCTATTGCTCCACCGACGTACTCCTTCCTCCTATATATACCTACGTACCCCCAAATGATCAGATACGGAGCCAAAACCCTAATTCCACCGCCGTAACTTCCTGTATCCACGAGATCCCATCTTGGGGCCCGTTCCGGAGCTCCGCCGGAGGGGGTATCCATCACGAAGGGCTTCTACATCAACACCATAGCCTCTCCGATGAAGTGTGAGTAGTTTACCTCAGACCTTCGGGTCCATAGTTATTAGCTAGATGGCTTCTTCTCTCTTTCTGGATCTCAATACAATGTTCTCCCCCTCTCTTGTGGAGATCTATTCGATTTAATCTTGTTTTGCGGTGTGTTTGTTGACACCGATGAATTGTGGGTTTATGATCAAGATTATTTATGAACAATATTTGTATCTTCTCTGAATTCTTTTATGTATGATTGGTTATCTTTGCAAGTCTCTTTGAATTATCAGTTTGGTTTGGCCTACTAGATTGATCTTTCTTGCAATGGGAGAAGTGCTTAGCTCTGGGTTCAATCTTGCGGTGTCCTTTCCCAGTGACAGTAGGGGAAGCAAGGCACGTATTATATTGTTGCCATCGAGGATAACAAGATGGGGTTTTTATCATATTGCATGAATTTATCCCCCTACATCATGTCATATTGCTTAAGGTGTTACTCTGTTTTCATTAACTTAATACTCTAGATGCATGCTGGATAGCGGTCGATGAGTGGAGTAATAGTAGTAGATGCAGGCAGGTGTCGGTCTACTTCTCTCGGACGTGATGCCTATATACATGATCATACCTAGATATTCTCATAACTATGCTCAATTCTGTCAATTGCTCAATAGTAATTCGTTCACCCACCGTAAAATACTTATGCTCTTGAGAGAAGCCACTAGTGAAACCTATGGCCCCTGGGTCTATCTTCATCATATTAATCTTCCAATACTTAGTTATTTCGTTTGCTTTTTTACTTTGCCTTTATTTTACTTTGCATCTTTATCACAAAAATACCAAAAATATTATCTTATCATATCTATCAGATCTCACTCTCATAAGTGACCGTGAAGGTATTGACAACCCCTTATCGTGTTGGTTGCGAGGAGTTATTTGCTTTGTGCAGGTACTAGGGGACGCGCGCGCAACCTCCTACTAGATTGATACCTTGGTTCTCAAAAACTGACGGAAATATTTATGCTACTTTGCTGCATCATCCTTTCCTCTTCGGGGAAATCCAATGCAGTGCTCAAGAGGTAGCAGTTCGCTTGGGCAATCCTTGCGATGAGAATGATAAAAACATTTCTGCGGCTGCCACCAAGGTGCTTCTCGGCAATGGTCTTCGGGTTTCTTTCTGGGAGTCCGCTTGGCTCGATGGTTTGAGGCCCAAAGACATTGCCCTAAAGATTTTTGATCTATAAAAAAGGGTATGTTCGGTTCAAAAGGCATTGCAGAATAATTTCTGGGTCTATCAAATTAGCACGAACGGGATCAGCTCCACTAGAGATCTGACCGAGTTTGTCAGCCTTTGGGAGAGGATTTCTCCGGTGCACCTAAACCCCGAGATGGTTGATTCTATTTCCTGGAAACTTGCTAACAATGGCATTTACTCTGCATCCTTGGCCTACAAGGCCAGTTCCTAGGTTTGGTTGACTCCAACATGCAACAATTGGTGTGGAAGATCTAGGCTTCCCCCAAATGCAAATTCTTTGCTTGGCTTGTTACCAATAACAGGATCTGGATGACCGACAGGCTTGAACATTGAGGTTGGCCAAACTGCGACTGTTGCCTGCTATGCAAACAAGTTCAAGAATCCGCAGCCCACCTACTGTTCCAATGCCGCTACATGGTTCAAGTTATGGGAATGATCAAGTCTTGGCTTGGATTGGTGGATGTGCACCATTCTGCTTGGATGGTTGTCCATTCGGTTAAGGCCTGGTGGAACCTTATGGATTCCAATATGTCGCAATCTAGACGGCCGATGATGTCCCTCATTATGATTATCTCATGGGAAATTTGGAACAAGAGAAACGCACGTGTGGTCCGTAACACCGCGGTGCCGGTAGGGGTTCTTGTTGCTAGAATCAAAGATGTATCTAAGCTATGGTGTCTTGCAAAGGCAAAGTATTTGAGTAATGTAGTGTTGCGAGAGTAATGTGTCGTAAGTCAGCTTTTGGCCAAAACCTCTAAACCTTCTTCTTAATCAATGAAAGTGGCAAATCTTTTGCCAAGTTTCAAAAAATCGCTATACTGACTTAACTTTGAAGTTTTAAAAAACCTTCTATTAGTTCCTAATCGCTCTACTCGGCACACAATAGAAACAGTGCCCTACCTCACCACCTCCCCACAACCACACCCCAACATGTTTTGAATGTTGCTAATCTTGTTCAAATGTCCACTTTTGGCACATACACTACAAAAAAATACACTTCTGTGATGATATGTGTTTGTCACAGTAGGTCACATTTTCTGTCATGCATGTACATCCATGACGATTTTATGACAGAATCAAGACAGTCATACATGTGCTGCCGTAGAAGTGTTCCATGACATTACCAAAATTATCATCACAGAAGTGTCCACTTCCATGACGATAAATGCTGCGTCATGGACATGCTTTCGTCAAGGGTGACCGACACGTGGCATCCACCATAACGGGTCGCCGTTAAGCCATCGGGGCTGGTTTTGGATCCGGTAACCCGCTAACAGCCATGACCAATGCCGATTTTCCACATGTAAAATTCTCATTGGCCGACGGAACCACGTGTCAGCTTCGCGTTGGCACATGTGTCACTCACCCAATAGGCGAGATGCACCTATGATATGTTGACACGTGGACCGGCCCAGAAGTGGCCCATAAAGATTAAATGAGCCAGCCCAACTAAAGGCCCACAAGATTTTGCGGACCATAATGGGTCAGCCCAGCTAAAGGCCCACAAGATTTTGCAGACCATAATGGGTCGGCCCACCTAAAGGCCCACAAGATTTTGAGGACACTAGTGGGCCTGCCTATTAACAGGCGGTCATGTTTTGGGCCAAATATCGGCCCATATTTGATCTGGTCCATTAACAGCCTGCCACGTTCTGGGCCTAATAAAGGCCCATATGAGATCCATCCCGTTAATAGCCTACCACGTTCTGGGCCATATTACGGCCCAGATCAGATCCGCCCTTTAAGAGGCTTTGGGCTAAATTATGGCCCATATCAAATTTGGCCCATCAACTGGGCGTTGTGCTTTTGGGCCCACTTGAGGCCCGGTCAGGATTTCTGTTTGCTAAAGGCCCATTTAGTAATATGGCCTGATATTAGTTTTGACCTGTTAAAGGCCTGTTTAACATTTCAGCCATATTTTATTTCGGCATGTTAAAAGCCCGTCATATAGTTGGTCCTAACTATGGCCCGCTTTGCATCTGGCCTGCTCATAGCTGATAATTTGATTGCGCCAAACAAGGACCGAGACAATTTTGGTTTGTTAATGGCCCGTGATGTGATTGGCACAATCATGGGCCGGGGTCTATTCCGGCATGCTGTCAGCCCGTGAGCTGTTCGGCACGTTTTAGGCCCAACCTACTTTTCAGCCTACTAAAAGCCCATTGAATTTTCTTGCGAAAATAGGGCCGGTAGTTTACTCAGCCTATTAAAGGCCCGAAACTACTAGGACATGCTTTTTCGCACTCTCTCATCGTGATTTGGATGCCTACTTGCTAGCTAGTACCTTTGCTAGTGCTACACTATGGGCGGTACAAATTTCATGCGAGAGTGACAGGCAGCAGGGGGATGGGGCCCACAGCAAATCCTTGCAATATGGGCCATCAGATTAACATATCCAATGGTGTCAATGTGGCCACGTAGTCCTCTATCACAAGCCACTAAATATGAGCCGTTCGATCAAAAAGATCCAACGGCTTATCACTAGTGCAGAACCAGGCTATAGCACCGGTTCGTAAGGCCCTTTAGTGTCAGTTCGGTAACCGGCACTAAAGTGTGGGGACTAAAGCCCCCCCCCCCCTTTAGTACCAATTCCGCACGAACTGGCGCTAAAGGGCAACCACGTGGCACGAGCCAACTCCGGGGGCGCGTAGGACATTAGCACCGGTTGGTAACACCAACCGGTATTAAAAGGTTGGGGGTTTGGGGTTTATGATTTCTTTTTCATTTAATTTTGTGTTTTCCATTTAATTCTTTTTCGTTTGCTGGTATTTTACGATACGTCATATTGTACACGTTATGCATATATATAAATAGAATTTTGAGTAGAA
>NC_041390.1:113772397-113860867 GCF_002162155.2 Triticum dicoccoides
CACCATTAATTCACACATACACACATGTATATATATATACAATTAGCTAGCTATATACAATTTCTCCTAATTGGTGCCTTCAGAGCCAGTGGCATTAGCCTAATTGGTGCCTTCGGAGCACGATGACAATTGGAAGTGGTTCATGGGGGCGGTAGCGGGTAATAGTATTCTCCGTTCGTATCTATGACCTGGTCGAGCAAAAATCCCGCTATTTCCTCTTGAATTGCTTGTATGCGCTCCATTGTTAGGAGCTTCTCCCGCACCTCTCTGAACTGTTAAGAAGGAGATCAATATGCATGTGTATTAGTTGTGTGACTAGATATCGATAATGGTGTAAAAATTGTGAATAGTGTTCTGAAAAACGTACCCAGTCTTGTCTTTGAGATCTGCTCCTTTCGGACGCCATCATGTGAATGTTCTCGCAAACGTAGTATCCACACAGATTATTCCCCGGCGCCTGCTTCAGGGCCTTTACGAGAATGGAATTTGATCAGATAAAAATTAATCAAGCATGATAATTAAAGAGATGGCAGCTAGCTAGCTAGTACTACTTAATTACTTACCTTGGGTCGATACCATTTCAGGTTTTGTTTCCATTGGCCTGGAGTGACGTTGATGAACTTTGCCCAAGCCCTGCCCGCCGACAAATAAAATGAATAAAGGGGTTATTAAATAGTTGTTATCAGGAAATGACGAACTAATTAAAAAGGCCAAGATATAGTTAATAATGATTGAAATTACATGTTTACTATCCCCTTCACGATGGTGTAGTCACTTCGTTTCTTAAGTAGTGAGTCCAGTACTTCAACTATTCCTTCATCAACTTTAATGATTAACAAGATCCAGTGAAAACTGCATTCACACACGTTTGCATGTCTTAATTAAGTGGGCATATATATGTAAGCAAAAACATGTAGCTAGCTAGTAAGCAAAAACAGAATTTGTAGTACAAGACAGTGTGACTCACAGGAAGTTGTAAGGAAGTAGTATATCTTCATTGTATTTGACGCACTTGAAGAACTCTAGCATGCTTTCCTCTACACTTGCTCGATAATATGTATCTAATTTCCATGTGTATTCATTAATGGTATTTGGGTCAATGAACCCAATGCCATAGCGTGCACCTTTTTTCATTTCATACATCTTCATCCTGCATAATACCACAAAAAAGAATATAGTGAGGATAATTACAGGTAATGATTGATCAAAATGATCACTACAGCTAGCTTGAGACTTAACTGACAGAAAGAAATCACTTACAGACAATAGCACTGACGATAGATTTGTCGAGTGCGTCTTGATTGTATAACAGAAATAGTTCTGAATACTCAATGAACACAGCTTTCTCATGGAAGTAATGATCCTTCTTGACATTCACCATGAGTGACTCTCGATTGGAAATCTTGGTAATGTTCATTTACCATTGATGCAATTCATACATTCTCGTTGGGAGCTTCTTGACCTCATCTGGCTCGACCAAAGGTTGGCCCCGGACATATTTCCGTTTTATTTCCTCCTCTCTAAGCGGAGACATGGGCTCGATATCGAGGAGTTGTCCAACAGTGATCATGAGCCTTTCGACCTACTCAATATGCTCCTCGGTTATTACCACATCTCCCAGCACGGGAATGTTAACGGTTTGCCCACAATAATATTGGGCGCGCGTACTCTTATGTGTTGTTGGCACAACAAGCGGGGGGATTGATTGCGCCGCCTGTTCTCCCAGCTGGGGAACGGTTTTACCGCTCCTTTTGCCAGCTAATTTGCTTGAGCTCGAGCTCGCCTCATTCTGTAGACGTGCTCGATTTAACTTCCTGAGGTGGCGATCATAGTATGTGTCAACAGGCTTGGGAGCTGATGCTCTAGCCATACGAATGAAGTGGTCAATCTTTTCCTCAGGCACTTTCTCCCTTGGCAGCGGTGGCTGTTTCGGTGCAAAATGGGCTTCCACATGGGCCTTCACTATGGCTGCATTTTCCTCCTCGGACATGTCGTAAGGCCTCTGCGAAAGAGGCGCGAGGCTTGGACCATATTGAAATCGCTTGCCTCCGCCTGTACCTCCCGTACTACCTCGACTTGTACCGCTATGCACCATAGCTGCGGCGGCTCTCTTCCATGATTGCTGAGGCGGCAGAGACGGCTGACGTGGCTGAGTTGGAGGAGGAGGAGTGGCCTGAAGCTATGCCGGACTTGGAGGAGGAGTGGCCTGAAGTTGTGCCAGACTTGGAGGAGGAGTTGTAGGATCGAAAGTATGTCTAGAGGGGGGTGATTAGACTACTTGACCAAATAAAAATCTAGCCTTTTCCCAATTTTAGTTCTTGGCAGATTTTAGCTATCTTAGCACAAGTCAAGCAATCTCCACACAGTTCAAGCAAGCATGCAAAAGAGTATATGAGCAGCGGAAAGTAAAGCATGCAACTTGCAGGAATGTAAAGGGAAGGGTTTGGAGGATTCAAACGCAATTGGAGACACGGATGTTTTTGTCGTGGTTCCGATAGGTGGTGCTATCGTACATCCACGTTGATGGAGACTTCAACCCACGGAGGGTAACGGTTGCGCGAGTCCACGGAGGGCTCCACCCATGAAGGGTCCACGAAGAAGCAACCTTGTCTATTCCATCACGGCCATCGCCCACGAAGGACTTTCCTCACTAGCGGTAGATCTTCGCGAAGTAGGTGATCTCCTTGCCCTTACAAACTCCTTGGTTCAACTCCACAATCTTGTCGGAGGCTCCCAAGTGACACCTAGACAATCTAGGAGACACCACTCTCCAAGAAGTAACAAATGGTGTGTTGATGATGAACTCCTTGCTCTTGTGCTTCAAATGATAGTCTCCCCAACACTCAACTCTCTCTCATAGGATCTGGATTTGGTGGAAAGAAGATTTGAGTGGAAAGCAACTTGGGGAAGGCTAGAGATCAAGATTCATATGGTTGGAATGGAATATCTTAACCTCAACACAAGTGTAGGTGGTTCTCTGTCAGAAAATGTGTATTGGAAGTGTAGGTATGTTCTGATGGCTCTCTCCACGAATGAAGAGTGGGTGGAGGGGTATATATAGCCTCCACACAAAATCTAACCGTTACACACAATTTGCCAAACTCGGTGGGACCGAATGGTTAAACTCGGTCGGGTCGATTCAGTAAACCTAGTGACCGTTAGGATTTTCGGTGGGACTGAGATGCAACTCTATAGGACCGATATGGTTAGGGTTAGGGCATAACGTAACCTCGGTGTGACCGATTACACAAACTCGGTAGGACCAATTTTGGTAATAAGCTAACCAGAGAGTTGGTCAGGTAAACCCGGTGGGACCGATTCGCTCATCTCGATGAGACCGAAATGTTACAAAAGGGAAATAGAGAGTTTACATTGCAATCTCGGTGGGACCGATCGCTCATCTCGGTAAGACCGAAACGTTACGAAGGGAAACAGAGAGATTACAATCCCATCTCGGTGAGACCGAGATCCCTATCGGTGAGACCGATTTGCCTAGGGTTTGTGGCAGTGGCTATGACATTTGAAACTCAGTGGCGCTGGATAGAAAGAATCGGTGGGGCCGAGTTTGACTTTTGGTTTAGGTCATATGTGGATGTAGGAAGGTAGTTGAGGGTTTTGGAGCATATCACTAAGCATTTTGAGCAAGCAAGCCATTAAGCGACACCTCATCCCTCCTTGATAGTATTGGCTTTTCCTATAGACTCAATGTGATCTTGGATCACTAAAATATAAAATGTAGAGTCTTGAGCTTCAAGCTTGAGCGAAACTTTTTGTCCTTAGAATTTTGAGGGATCCACTTTCCTCATCCATGCCATGCCATTCATTGAGCTTTTCCTGAAATATTAATCTTGGAATAATGTTAGCTCAATGAGCTATATGTTGTTAGGAATTACCAAAACCACCCAGGGATAGTTGCACTTTCAATCTCCCCCTTTTTGGTAATTGATGACAACATATAGATCAAAGCTTCGACAAATGATAATAAGAGTGAAAGATATTATCGCTTTGAGAAGTATGTGAAAAGCAAGAGCTCCCCCTAAATTTGTGCATATCTTAAGATTTGCTTTGGACTGCAAATGCACAATGAGTTAGGATCATGGGTTACTCTTCCATGTCACATACATCTTGGTGGAGCGCTCAAAATAATAGAGATTGAATACATGCACTCATCACCAAGCAAAGTGAATGATCATATAAGGATAAGTAAGATAATAGCATCTAACAAGCATAAGTGTAGCTTATGATCAACCACATGATCATCAATGTCTCACAGATAATAGCATAGTATCTCAAGCAATCAAAAGAAACCAAAGTTCAACCAAGAAGACAAGAGAGAACAAAAGCAAACTCTCTCTCTCTCTCGAAGCCTATGATCTATACATTTTTCTCCCCCTTTGGCAACAAGTTACCAAAATGTTCATAGCAAATGCATAGCACTAAAACATCTCTCAGGCTTGGTCTTCAGGTGGTGGTGTCCGGAGAACTCCAAGAACGAAGGCTTCAGTCGAAGTAGATGGAGCTGCTGGGGTAGGTGCTAGAGCTGATGGCAATGAAGATGTAGCTGGTGCAGATGAAGTGGCTCTGGTGTCTGTTACTGACACTGCAGTTGATCTCTGAGCTCGAGGCACTCTGGCAAATGCATCAGTGGTTGTTCTGCCCTTCCTCTCCTGCATATCATCTTGTAGCTGCTCCACAACTGACTGAATCTCAGTTACTTTGACATCTAAATCATAGAATTTTTGCTCCATGGTTCTTTCCAAGCTCTCCTGGTTTTGAGTCAGGGTGGCCAACCCCTTCTCAATCCTCAGAGTTGATGCTATCAAATAACCAAGCTGGTCCTGCTTGCTTTTTAAAAAGTACTCAGATGCCTCCTCTTGAGTTGGCATCTTGGCAGCCTTCTCTTTCTTTGCTTTCTCCTTCTTCTCTTGAGCTTGTACTGATGATGGTTCATTCTCATTCATCACAACTTGATTGTCCTTGAAGTCTGGGTAGATAGGCAAGTGTTCCTTATCCAACAGGTATGTGTCTGTGCCCATCTTTGAGTTTATCAACTCCTGGATTTGTGGGGCGTATCCACAACTTCTTTTCTGGTCTGCTGCAGTCCTCTTGATAGTCTCAACTATAAGGCTCATGACCTTGAACTTCTGTGGCACATCAAATATATGTAGCAAGTTAATTGCATGGCCTCTGATCATTCTGTGATCACCAGACTTGGGCAAGAGAGTGTGTCTAAGGATCCAATTGATTGTAGGTAGCCCTGACAGCAAGTGTTTTACTGACCCAAACTAGTGAGTCTCAAGATCATCTTCAGGAATCTCCTTGTACATGTTTGCCATAGAGTTGTGATCCATCTTCTTCTTGGCATAGACATCCAAGTCATCTTCTTCTTCCTTAGGAGCATTGATCAGATTTGCCCATTCCTCAATAGTTGAGTGGTACCTTGTACCTTTAGACATCCATACTATCCTGCCATCTGGATAGAAGTGTGCTGTGGAGTAGAATTGCATTATGAGCTCCTCATTCCACTTTGTGAGCTTCTGCCCAACAAAGTCTGCAACTCCACAAGCACTGAAGCTGTCAAACACACCAGGATAGTGTTCCTCATTTTCCTTGATATACTTCCAGTCGACCCACCTCATTTCACACACTATAGGCTTCTTGTCCAACAGCACTGTCTCATAGAAATCTTGATGTTCCGGTGTGTGGAACCTGTAATCAACAGCAGTTCTTCTTCTTGTAGCATATGGGTCTGTCTCTCTCCATTTCCTCAGTCCTGAGTCTCTCCTGATCTTCATGTTCTTAGCCACAGGATGAGCATCATTGTGGTCTGGAATCTTGGGTATGAGGTTCCTTAGGACTTGTCCTTCATCATCTTCATCAGCAGCAACTTCAGGCACTGGGGCCTTGTTCTTCTCAGCAGCTGGTATACTCCTGGTATTCCTCTTAGGTGCACTCTTGGGCTTGGAGGCTGCTTTGGGTGCTTCTTTGGGCATTGATGAAGCAACCCCTGTCCTAATAGCACCACCCATAAGCTTCTGTGCCTTGGGTGCTGGTGCAGCAACCTCTTCTTCTTCTTCCATCATGGAAGCCTTTCCAATCACTCTGGCCATGGTCTTCTTGACCCTTTCCTTCCTTTTCTTCCCTTCTGCATCAGCCTCTTTGGGTTCAGATCCCAAAGGGACTTGAGTAGATGCTCTGGCCTTAGACATTGGAATTCTCTTTGCAGGAACCTTTTGCTTCATGCCTGGCTTGGTGGCAGCAGTAGTGCTATATTCCTTCTTAACCACTTTCTTCTTGGAAGTGGCCTCATCCTCAACTGCCACATAGTCTTCATCCTCAGACTCTGAAGTTTTCTTATTCCTTGTTCTGGTGGCAGCTTTGGGCAAGTTGCTGGGAGTACTCCTGCTACCATCATATGAACTGCTAGAAGGACTAGTGCCCTCACTCAGGTGAACTTGCTCCTCTGACCTGCTCTGGCTGTCACTCTGATCAGACATATTGCAAACACTGATAGCAGACCCTGTGAATAGATATAGATGAGATAGAGTGGATGAGCATCACAAAATGCAGAGGTTTTTGCAAAAGAATGAGTCAAAAACTTAGTTTTAGTTTTCCACAGAAAGCATTTCGGATCAACTGATTTGTAAACTCGGTGATACCGAAGCAGCTGTTGGAACCTAAACTAGTGAACTCGGGTAGACCGAGTAACAGTTCGGTGGCACCGAGACTGCTAGGGTTTCACAAAGTCCTGAACTCGGTCACACCGATTTGCAATTCTCGGTCAGACCGAAAATTACATGTGCAATGGCCTGAGCCGAATCGGTGGTACCGAGTTCCACAACTCGATGGGTCCGAGATGGTTTCGGCGGAAACCTAACCCTAAATTTTCAATTCACGACTAAACTAGGGAGTGTTTTGACTGGATAGAAGCGTTTCAATCATGGTAAGAATCATAATGAACACAATGTGCTAGGAATCGGACATGGATAGCACTGTGATCGAGTCCATACCCTAGTTCGGCGATGAACTCGCTACGGCGGCAACGACAGGGAAGAATTCCGTTGACGGCGGCGGAGACCAGCGGCGGGAGGCAACTGGCGACGAGGAGGACGATCCGGAGACCCAGGAGGCAGAGCGATCTATGCGCGGGTGAAGGGGTTTCGAAGAAATTTCCAAAATTTTGCCCGTGAGTATATATAGCCCGACCCTGTCGGTGTGACCGAGTGGAACAACTCGGTGGCACCGAGATTCATAACTGCAAACAGTTACTGAAACTCGGTGTGACCGAAAGGTTCAAATCGGTTGCACCAAGATTGAAAACCTAGATCGACTTAGTGATCTCGGTATGACCAAAATGGATGAATCGGTCAGACCGAAACGCAGAAAGAAGTTTTGGAAGTTTAAGTTTATGACGAATCGGGGACTCCAAGTGCTCCTCACACAGAGTGGTTCGAATCTGACTTGATCAAATTTTGTGATGTAGCATGAATAGAGTTTGAGACGAGAAAAGCATAGATAGCTAGAGAGGGTTCTTAGGCATTCTTGTCCATCCACTTGGCAAAAGAAAAGAAAACCAATCAATCAAAACAACAAGTGGATGTCCTCGAATGAGTAAAATATGCAATCAACATTCTCACACAATAAAATGGCAATTGAAATATATGGCAAAGCATGCACAACCAATTCTAGCATCTATCAAACAATTTGCAATGACTAGGTCATCTATATATGAGTATATTGACTTAGGAGTCAAATGAGAACATTTGATCATAGGTCATACTCATCGTTTAAGCACAAGTGGGGTTACCACTTTTACATAAAGCATTGATGTGTTCACACCATTAGAGTTGCTTTAGCTCAATTCTTAGAGTAAAGATCCCCCTAGATGTGAGATCCCCCCTAAGAGGGATGAACTAACCTTGGGTTTTGTCGATGATGACTTCATGTAGATGTTGAAGATGTGGATGCTCAATGTTGATGTAGATCATTTGGAGCTATCCATTGGAGTGAGTTGCACTTTCAATACCTACACGGGTTAGTCCCACAAGGAACAAACAAGGATATCCATAGACATAAAGTGATGCACACACAAGATGATGTCTATGAAAGCTTTTAGGTTACCTTGTCCCTTGTCTTACCAACAAGAGGGTTTGTGACTCCTTGAACTAGTGCAAGATGTGGAAGTTGATTGCACTTGTTCTTGCCAAGATGATAAGAGTGAAGTATGTTGGCGGAGTCACCCTCAAGAACTCTCTAGTTCTTCTTCTTCGGGATCCACACCATCTTGATGGGAATCCTCGGTGTTGTAGTTGTACTTGATGAAGTGGAACTTGAAGTAGTCTTGGGAACCCACTTGACCAAGGCCTTAGGAGCTTCTTCAAATGCATCAATTTCCTCTTGAAGCTTGTCCTTGCCTTTTTGCTTGTGGTCTTGTGGTGGAAGATCATCTTGAGCTTGTGTCCCTTTGAAAGAAGTAGGATCATACTTCTCTTGTTGAGGAACAAACTTCGTCTTGGGGTATTGATCTTCTTCCCACTCAACTCCATTGTCATTGAACTTTCATTCAAAACCAACACCTTGATTCTTCCGATGCCTTCCTTGCTTGCGTACAATTTCCTCAAATTGCTTACTTCCGGCAAGGCTCTTGTAAACACCTTTCTCTATAATTCCCTTCAATAAGCTATTTTCTTGCTCAAGTGTAACTTGGCTAAGAGAATCATTAGTGGAATCAAGAGAACTACTAGAAGCAACAATATTGGATTTAGCATGATTATTGTTACTACTAGAGAAAGAATCTTTCTTGTTCTTGTTACTAGACTTGACTTGAGGCATGTAAGTGGATAAGAGTAAACGCTTGGCAATGTAAGAAGAACTTTTCTTACGAAGATCATCATTGATTGCTTTTAAGGACTCATGCTCTTGCTCAAGGTTGAGCTTTTCAAAGCGTAATTTCTCATGAGTCCTTAAAAGTTCTCGATGATCTCCTAAGATAGTTTCATGAGCTAACTTAAGAGTGTTTAGTTCTTTACTTAGAGACTCAATCTTCTCCTTATCATTGTCATTCGTTTTATCTTGATTAGCATGATTAATTGACGTTTCATCATAGTATTCATCACTAGAGTTGTCAACAAGTAAATCATCATCACCTAACAAGTCATCTTCATCACTATTGAAATCAACATACTTGGGGGGTGATACCTTTGGGCCTATATCCATGAAGCATGTTCCAACTCCTTCATTTGGTGAGTCAAATATGTCGTAGGAGTTGGTTCTCACAAGTGCTATACCAGCAACACCTTCATCTTGAGTATATTCGGAGTCGGAGTGATAGCTTCTCTCGGAGTGGTTGTCGGAGTCAGAGCCGGATACCCATTCACCAACATGAGCTTGATGTCTTCGTTTTGTGTAGCTCCTTAATGACTTGTCCTTTCTTTCTGAATCCTTGCTTCTCTGTGAGGGTCTTCGTTCATAACGATCATATCTACTCCTTCTTTCTCTAGATGGTGATTCTTCTCTTCTACTTCTTCTCTTGGGAGAATCTTTTCTTCTCTTGTAGGGGGCCGTACACTCATTGGAATAGTGTCCGGGCCTTCCACAATTGTAGCAGTTTCGCTCTCGACTAGAAGATCTTTTGTCATTGTAGGACCTTGACTTGGAGCTTCTCTCTTTGCTTCCACTCTTGTAGAACTTGTTGAAGTTCTTCACCATTAAGCTCAATTATTCATTGAAGGTTTGTTTCTCACTCAATGATGTGGGGGCTTCACATGAGGCTTTGTAAGCACCACTTGATTTGTTGTGAAGTTCCTCTTTATCCTTGAGTGACATCTCATGAGCAACAATTCTTCCGATGACTTCCGTTGGCTTGAGATCTTTGTAATTTGGCATCATTTGGATCAATGTGCACACGGTATCATATTTTCCATCCAAGGCTCTTAGGATATTCTTGATGATGAATCTATCGGTCATCTCTTCACTCCCTAAGCCGGCAATCTCATTTGTGATAAGAGCAAGCCTAGAGTACATTTCAGCGACACCTTCACCATCCTTCATTTTGAACTTGTCAAGTTGACTTTGAAGCAAATCCAATTTGGATTCCTTGACGGAGTCAGTACCTTCGTGCATATCAATCAAAGTATCCCAAATTTCCTTTGCATTCTCAAGACGGCTGATTTTGTTGAATTCTTCGAGGCACAATCCGTTGAAGAGAATATCACAAGCTTGAGCGTTGTATTGCAGCATTTTCAACTCTTCTGCGGTGGCTTCACGGTTCGGTTCTTTCCCGTCAAAGAATTCACCTTGCAAGCCAATACACACAATAGCCCAAACGGCAGGGTTATGTCCAAGAATATGCATTTTCATCTTATGCTTCCAACTAGCAAAATTAGTGCCATCAAAGTAAGGACCTCTACGGTGATAATTTCCCTCGCTAGACGCCATACTCTCCTAAGTTGTGAAACCAAGGCTATGACCGCCAAAAGCTATGGAAATCAAAGCAAATGGAGACCAAAGCTCTGATACCACTTGTAGGATCGAAAGTATGTCTAGAGGGGGGGTGATTAGACTACTTGACCAAGTAAAAATCTAGCCTTTTCCCAATTTTAGTTCTTGGCAGATTTTAGCTATCTTAGCACAAGTCAAGCAATCTCCACACAATTCAAGCAAGCATGCAAAAGAGTATATGAGCAGCGGAAAGTAAAGCATGCAACTCGCAAGAATGTAAAGGGAAGGGTTTGGAGGATTCAAACGCAATTGGAGACACGAATGTTTTTGTCATGGTTTCGATAGGTGGTGCTATCGTACATCCACGTTGATGGAGACTTCAACCCACGGAGGGTAACGGTTGCGCGAGTCCATGGAGGGCTCCACCTACGAAGGGTCCACGAAGAAGCAACCTTGTCTATTCCATCACGGCTGTCGCCCACGAAGGACTTGCCTCACTAGTGGTAGATCTTCACGAAGTAGGCGATCTCCTTGCCCTTACAAACTCCTTGGTTCAACTCCACAATCTTGTCGGAGGCTCCCAAGTGACACCTAGCCAATCTAGGAGACACCACTCTCCAAGAAGTAACAAATGGTGTGTTGATGATGAACTCCTTGCTCTTGTGCTTCAAATGATAGTCTCCCCAACACTCAACTCTCTCTCACAGGATTTGGATTTGGTGGAAAGAAGATTTGAGTGGAAAGCAACTTGGGGAAGGCTAGAGATCAAGATTCATATGGTTGGAATGGAATATCTTGACCTCAACACAAGTGTAGGTGGTTCTCTCTCAGAAAATGTGTATTGGAAGTGTAGGTATGTTCTGATGGCTCTCTCCACGAATGAAGAGTGGGTGGAGGGGTATATATAGCCTCCACACAAAATCTAACCGTTACACACAATTTGACAAACTCGGTGGGACCGAATGGTTAAACTCGGTCGGACCGATTCAGCAAACCTAGTGACCGTTAGGATTTTCGGTGGGACTGAGATGCAACTCGGTAGGACCGATATGGTTAGGGTTAGGGCATAACATAAACTCGGTGTGACCGATTACACAAACTCAATAGGACCGATTTTGGTAATAAGCTAACCGAGTTGGTCAGGTAAAATCGGTGGGACCGATTCGCTCATCTCAGTGAGACCGAAATGTTACAAAAGGGAAACAGAGAGTTTACATTGCAATCTCGATGGGACCGATCGCTCATCTCGGTAAGACCGAAACATTACGAAGGGAAACAGAGAGATTACAATCCCATCTTGGTGAGACTGAGATCCCTATCGGTGAGACCGATTTGCCTAGGGTTTGTGGCAGTGGCTATGACATTTGAAATTCGGTGGCGCCGGATAGAAAGAATCGGTGGGGCCGAGTTTGACTTTTGGTTTAGGTCATATGTGGATGTGGGAAGGTAGTTGAGGGTTTTGGAGCATATCACTAAGCATTTTGAGCAAGCAAGCCATTAAGCAACACCTCATCCCTCCTTGATAGTATTGGCTTTTCCTATAGACTCAATGTGATCTTGGATCACTAAAATATAAAATGTAGAGTCTTGAGCTTCAAGCTTGAGCCAAACTTTTTGTCCTTAGAATTTTGAGGGGTCCACTTTCCTCATCCATGCCATGCCATTCATTGAGCTTTTCCTGAAATATTAATCTTGGAATAATGTTAGCTCAATGAGCTATATGTTGTTAGGAATTACCAAAACCACCCAGGGATAGTAGCACTTTCAGGAGTGATCTGACGCTGTGTCAGACTTGGAGGAGGAGTGACCTGACGCTTTGCCGGACTTGGAGGAGGAGTGGCCTGACGTGTTCCTGGATTTGGAGGAGTGGGAGTCTGCTGACTCGGTGGCGGACTTCGACGAGGAGTCGGCTGACGCGGTGTCGGTGGCCTTCGAAAGATGATGCAATCCTTTCTCCATAGGATGATACGATGTTTGGCCTCTCCTAGTGTGTGCTCCTCGTCGCCTCCAGGAATGTCAAGCTCTAGCCCTGAATATTGGTCCACCATCTCATCAACCAAGACACGAGCATAGCCCGCTGGAATCGGGTTGCAATGGAAGGTTGCCTCGGGGGGATTTGTAAAAGCAACGGCGTCCGCCACCTTCATGGATATGTTCTTCATTTTGAAGTGTAGCTCGCAGTTAGTGTTCTCCATGATGTCATCCACGGGGTATCTATCCAGCAATGCGTCGCCTGGGGCGGAATTGTCACACCCTAGCTAGTTCATGCATTAGAGTGTTGCATCATGTTTACTTTTCAGATAACTTGAAATGGGGATGACAGAACCCCCAGCACCCCCCTGGAAACAACTAGGGTTTACTAAAATTATTTTCAATGAACCTGAAATGCCCTTCTAAAAAGTCCACCCTTTTTGTTTTGGGTTAGAACCTCTGACAAAATGGGTTCACATTTTTCCAGGACACATAAGGTCATTGGATTAAATCATTACTATTTGCATTTGGGCATTTAAATGCTATATAATATTTTGAATGCCCAAATAATTCTGGAAATAAGTGTGGGCTATTGGAAATAATCTAAACAGAGCCCCAGATTATTTTCAAGATTTTTGAAGATGCCTAAGTATTTTTAATAAAGCCACACAGTTACAAAAAAATAGAAAACAGAAATTAAAAGAGAGGGAGGGAACTTACCTAGCCGCAGCCCACCAGCCGGCCCACCTGGCGGCCCAGCGCTGTGTTGGCCCATGCCAGCCAGCTGCTTCGTCCCCGCCAGGTAGGCAGAGAGGTGACGCCGGCGAGCGCGAGCTCTCCACGGCGCCACCTGCTTGCCGCACGCGCCCCTGGACAACTAGGCGAGCCCCACATCGCCGCCCCGACCCCGTGGACACCTCACTCGCTCCCCTGCCTCTCTCCCTCGCTCTCTCGCACCATGGCTGATGCTGCCGCGCCCACGCCACCATGAAACTTGCGTCCACCGTCGTCCCCGTGCCGCGCTGCCGTGTCCAACAGCTTCGCCGTCGTCATCTACATCGAGCAGCCCGAGCCCCGAGCGCTCGCGTGCCCTACTTCGTCCTCTTCGAGCTCGACTTCACCGAGCACCGCCGCAGATCCCCTTCGCCGTCACCATCGCAACAGTTCATCCCCGGCCGCGCCGTCTGCTCCTACGTGATCGCTGTGAGCTCCTGCACCTCCCCATCCTCTCCGTTCTCTCTCTCGAGCACCGTAGGGACTGCACGAAGCATCACCGCACGCGCCGCCGCCGAGCTCGTCGTCGACGTGACTCCGGCCACCCACCGGCCACACCATCATGTCCAACACACTCACCGCACTCGTAGGAACCCGTAGCACTACTCAACGCGCCTCGCCGTGCCCCCTAACAACGAGCCCAAGCTCACCCGAGCTCCGGCAGCCGCACAGCTCGTCATCGGCGACGTTTCCGGCCACCCCAAGCTCCACCACTTCCAGTAAGGGAGTCCTGGATTAGGGGGTGTCCGGGTGGCCAGACTATACCTTTAGCCGGACTCCTGGACTATGAAGATACAAGATTAAAGACTCCGACCCGTGTCCGGAAGGGACTTTCCTTGGCGTGGAAGGCAAGCTTGGCGATACGGATATGTAGATCTCCTACCATTGTAACCGACTTTGTGTAACCCTAACCCTCTCCGATGTCTATATAAACCAGAGGGTTTTAGTCCGTAGGACAACATACAGAACAACAATCATACCATAGGCTAGCTTCTAGGGTTTAGCCTCTCCGATCTCGTGGTAGATCTACTCTTGTACTACCCATATCATCAATATTAATCAAGCAGGACATAGGGTTTTACCTCCATCAAGAGGGCCCGAACCTGGGTAAAACTTCGTGTCCATTGCCTCCTGTTACCATCTGGCCTAGACGCACAGTTCGGGACACCCTACCCGAGATCCGTTGGTTTTGACACCGACATTGGTGCTTTCATTGAGAGTTCCTCTGTGTCGTCGCCGTCAGGCTTGATGGCTCCTACGATCATCAATAGCGATGTAGTCCAGGGTGAGACCTTCCTCCCTGGTCAGACCTTCGTCTTCGGTGGCTTCGCACTGCGGGCCAATTCACTTGGCCATATGGAGCAGATCGATAGCTATGCCTCTGGCCGTCAGGTCAGATTTGGAAGTTTAAACTACACGGCTGACATCCGCGGGGACTTGATCTTCGACGGATTCGAGCCACTGCCTAGCGTGCTGCACTGTCACGATGAGCATGATCTAGCTCTGCCGCCGAACAGTGCCCTAGAGGCCGCACCCGCATTGGCTCCGACCCTTAATTCGGAGCCAACTGCGCCGATCGAGGATGGGTGGTTGGACGCCGCCTCGGGGGCTGCGATCCCAACGGCGATCGAGCCGAACACCAGCCCCACACTCCACGAGACTCGTGACTCCAAGGAGCCGGACTCCTCTCCGGACTCCGAACCCTCCGCGCCCCTGCCGATCAAATCCGATTGGGCGCCGATCATGGAGTTTACTGCCGCGGACATCTTTCAGCACTCGCCTTTCGACGATATTTTTAAGACACTAAAGTCCCTCTCTCTTTATCAGGAGAGCCCTGGTCGGACTATGGTCAGCAAGGTTGGGATACGGACGACGAAGAAATTCAAAGCCCACCCACCACCCACTTTGTAGCCACTATCGATGATTTAACCGACATGCTCGACTTCGACTGCGAAGACATCGACGGTATGGACGCCGATGCAGGAGACGATGAAGAACCAGCGCCAATTGGGCCCTGGAAAGCCACCTCGTCATATGACATATACATGGTGGACACCCCAAAAGAAGGAGATGGCAATGGAACAGTGGAGGATGACCCCTCCAAGAAATAGCCTAAGCGTCGGCGTCAGCGGCGCCGCTCAAAATCCCTCCAAAGCAAATACGGTGATTCCAGCATGGGAGATAATAATACTTCGGAGAGTGCCGAAGAAAACCACCTCCAGCAAGATTCAACACAGGAGGATGGAGAAGCCATCCCTCATGAGAGAGCGGTAGAAAGAGAGGTCGAGGATGATAATTGTATGCCTCCCTCCGAAGACAAGGCAAGCCTCGACGACGACGAATTCGTCGTGCCAGAGGATCCCGTTGAGCAAGAGCGTTTTCAATGCAGGCTTATGGCCACGGCAAGAAGCCTCAAGAAAAACAGCAACAGCTTAGAGCTGATCAAGATTTGCTAGTCGACAAATGGACTGAAGTCCTTGCGGTCGAAGAGCATAAACTCGAACGCCCCTCCAAGAGCTACCCAAAGCGCAGGGTGCTACCCCGATTAGAGGAGGAAGCACTTAAACCTACATCTCCAGCACTTGATATGGCTGACCGGCCACCTCGTGGCCACGACAGAGAGGCCTCTCGGCCCTCCACTCAAGCCACACCCCGTACCAAGGCACAGGAAAATGCGCCAGACCTGCGAGATATGTTGGAGGACAAGGCAAGGCAAACAAGATCGATCTACGGATCGCGTAGGCGCCCCACGACTCGAGACGGTAACCGTCACGCTGGACACAAATCCGGTAGGGCCGAACACAGTAGACAAAGCTCATTGGAGCTACGACGTGATATAGCCCAGTACAGAGGCGCCGCACACCCACTATGCTTCACAGACGAAGTAATGGATCATCAAATCCCCGAGGGTTTCAAACCCGTAAACATCGAATCATATGATGGCACAACAGATCCTGCGGTATGGATCGAGGATTATCTCCTTCATATCCACATGGCCCGCGGCGATGATCTCCACGCCATCAAATACCTCCCACTCAAGCTTAAAGGACCAGCTTGGCATTGGCTTAACAGCTTGCCAGCAGGATCAATCGGTTGTTGGGAGGACCTGGAAGCCGCATTCCTCGACAATTTCCAGGGCACCTATGTGCGACCACCAGACGCCGATGACCTAAACCACGTAATTCAGCAGCCAGAGGAATCGGCCAGGCAATTCTGGACACGGTTCCTAACAAAGAAAAATCAAATAGTCGACTGTCCGGACGCAGAGGCCCTAGCAGCCTTCAAGCACAATATCCGTGACGAGTGGCTTGCCTGGCACCTTGGACAGGAAAAGCCGAAATCTATGACAGCACTCACGACACTCATGACCCGCTTTTGCGCGGGAGAAGACAGCTGGCTTGCTCGTAGCAACAATATGACCAAGAACCCTGGTAATTCGGATACCAGGGACAGTAGTGGCAGGTCGCGTCGCAACAACCAGAAGTGCCGCATTAACGGCGACAATGCTGAGGATACGGCAGTTAATGCCGGATTCAGAGGCTATAAATCCGGTCAGCGGAAAAAGGCATTCAAAAGAAATCCTAGGGGCCCGTCCAGTTTGGACCGAATACTCGACCGCTTGTGCCAGATACATGGCACCCCCGAAAAGCCGGCCAATCACACCAACAGGGATTGTTGGGTGTTCAAGCAGGCAGGCAAGTTAAATGCCGAAAATAAAGACACGGGGCTGCATAGCGATGACGACGAAGAGACTCGGCCGCCGAACAACAGTGGACAGAAGGGTTTTCCCCACAAGTGCGGACGGTGAACATGATATACGCAACCCACATCCCCAAGAGGGAGTGGAAGCGCGCGTTAAGGGACGTATATGCGGTAGAGCCAGTCGCCCCAAAGTTCAACCCATGGTCCTCCTGCCCGATCACCTTTGATCGAAGGGACCATCCCACTAGCACCCATCATGGCGGATTCGCCGCATTGGTTCTAGACCCAATCATTAATGGATTTCATCTCACTAGAGTCCTTATGGACGGCGGCAGTAGCCTGAACCTGCTTTACCAGGATACAGTGCGGAAAATGGGCATAGATCCCTCGAGGATTAAGCCCACCAAAATGACCTTTAAAGGCGTAATACCACGTGTAGAGGCCAACTGTACAGGCTCAGTCACACTTGAAGTGGTCTTCGGATCTCTGGATAATTTCCGAAGCGACGAGTTAATCTTCGACATAGTCCCATTCCGCAGTGGCTATCCCGCACTGCTCGGGCGAACCGCATTCGCCAAGTTCAATGCGGTACCGCACTATGCATACCTTAAGCTCAAGATGCCAGGCCCTCGAGGAGAAATTACGGTCAATGGAAACACCGAACGCTCTCTCCGAACGGAGGAGCACACGGCGGCCCTTGCTGCAGAAGTACAAAGCAGCCTCTCCAGGCAGTTCTCCAGTCCCGCCATTAAACGTCCGGACATCGTCAAGCGCGCCCGGAGTAACCTACAACAAGACCGCCTGGCACGTTCCGAGCAGGCGTAGCAATGCGGCCCCAACCCCAGCCCTCGCAAAAATGCGACACCAGTACTTCGCGTACATAACTACGCTCTAGAAATACCATGGGTACAGGGGGAGGGGCACCATCACGGCACGCCCGAAACACGGCTTAAACCGCACCAGGGGCTGCCGATTTTTTAATTTTCTCTTACTTTCAGGACTCCACTCTTCGGAAGGCCTGTTCGGCAGTTCAATTGCCGCACAAACGATGCAAGAACCAGGGAAGCAGACAAGCCATGCCGCATTACGAAACTCCCAGGTGGTCTCTATCATGAGCAGTATACCTGTTTCGCATACCATTCCGCAGCCTGCCCCTGGAACGGACATGTTAAATAGTCCAACCTTTTGCTTATCGCATTATTTGTATCATTCCGCTTTGATCGCAGCCCTTTTTAATAAACAATGCATAGCTTTTTGTCTCTTTTTGCATTACTCTTTTTTTTACAAATATATGTTCCTTAACGACATGTTGCACTCGTACACTTTGGTACGGCCAAAATATGCCAGGGGCTTTAGTACCCTTCAATATGGTGTGAGAAGTCCGAACACTTTAACAAGTGCGGCACCCCAAACTTATAGGATTATATGCATCGGCTCCGAATCATGTCTTGGGTCAATAGTTGGGTTTGCCCGGCTCCTATATTTTGGTGCCTTATGTTCCGCTATATTGGCTAAGGTAGCACTAGGAGAACTACTGTGATTGTGCCCCAGTTGAGCTGGGTCGAGCACCTCAGTAGAGAAAGCTAAAACTGACTGTCATGATGAAGCGAGAGCCGGTCGCTGTTCGAGATTTTCGAGTCCCTAAAGACTTATGCCGCTTAGAGCGAGGACTCGGCTCTGTCCGGCCAAGGCGTGGATAGCGCCCCGAACTCGGTCTTCCGAATACCAGGGGCTTCGCCGAAATTTAAAATTATAGAATTCTATGGCTAAGTGAGAGTGTTGACGCATTATAGTCTGATTGCCTTGTTTGTTGTGCTGAGTGCCTCCCTCGAAGGACCCAAACATGGGAAAAAGAGCGCTCAGGTTTATCCCCGAACACCCCAGCACTAGCGGCACGGGGGCAGAAGCCGACGACTTGCCATCTCTCAGAATTGATAAACAGCCACACAGAAGGTAATATTTTAAATTCCAACAGCATTGCTTAGCGCATATGAACAAGTTTTCAGCGCACAGGACAAAACGAGCGAGTTTTACTCAAAAATTACATCCCTGGAACATTCATCCGCCACAAGGCGGGCACCCTTCAGAACATCCGTATAATAATTCTCGGGCTTGCGATGCTCTTTCCCCGGCGGTGGCCCGTCCTTCACAAGCTTCTCAGCATCCAGCTTGCCCAGTGCACCTTAGCACGGGCAAGGGCCCTACGGGCACCTTCAATGCAGGCGGAGCACTTGATGACTTAGAGCCTTGGACAGGCCCCCACCAGCTGCCGCACTAGCCCAAAATAGCTCCCAGACAGAGCCTCTCCAGGCCACAGCCGAACTATGAGGTCCTTCATGGCCTGTTCGGACGCCTTGTGGAGCTCGACCAGTCGCTTCAGCTGGTCTCTTAGGGGCACGGGGTGTCCGGCCTCAGCATACTAAGACCAGAACACCTTCTCTGTCGAGCTGCCCTCCTCGGCTCGATAGAATGCGGCGGCATCGGACACGCTACGGGGAAGATCTGCGAATGCTCCTGGAGAGCTCCGGATTCGGGTAAGTAAAAAGTAACTCACGCTTATGTGTTTGCTTTGCATAAAGAATGCCTTACCCGCAGAGGTAGGACTGGCAGAGTCACAATTATGAATGGAGAACTCCTCAAGAGTACTCTAATGCTGATCTTTTGGTTCAAATAACTTCTGCCTTAATGGTTCATGGTATTTGGAAGAAAGAAATTCCACGGACCTCGAGGACTGTCGCAAGGTTTCTAATATCCTAAAGGAATGAGCAACACTATCTACACAAATTAAGTAGAGTGAATCTTGGGTTCAAGAACCCAGGAGTAGAATACCTACTACTAATTGGCATCACGGAATGCTTTCAAGAATGGTGGCCAGAATCATCACACTGGGGATGCAAAGCATTTCTAGATTACCAGGTGATACTCTAGACACCTAGGGTCATAATAATAGCTCCAACATAAATGCCGAGGCAGTAGAGTACCTCAACAGACGGATTAGTGTGCTTAAACTGGCCCAAAAGGACATCGGGAACTGGGAGGGAGGATTTGCAAATGCATCAGATTGTTTAGAAACCTGAGATGACTCGGACAGCATAACGGTTGTAAATGCTCAAAATGATTTGAGACATCCTGCAAAAATGGTGGCATAACCACTGAACATCACAATATCAAGCTTCTGAGACCAATTATGAACATATGGAAGTAGTAGGAACTGAACTGAGGCTTGAAACTATCAATTCTATAAGTCTATGGATTAGTAACACATCATCCTGATAGATAGATGAGAAGGCCTAGTCCTTAATCCCGTAGAAAAGATAAGATGACTCAGATCAGAAGGTCATGAGGATAAGGAGTAAAAAGAGCCTTATGTTCCCTACCACAATCAATTCCCCTACATAACTAAAGCATTTCTAGACACAACTTCGACCAGTTTGGCTTGGTAATCCTACAGGCAGTCAGGCTCTGATACCAAAGCTGTCAGGACCCCGATTCCAAGTGACATCGATCTAGCCGGTAACACCTCATATCACTTTGCGGCCTCACGCACGGTATTCCCACGGGTGTCGCCTTACCATGGCCCGGGACCGTTTGCGCCTTTTCGCTCACGTATATGATAGTGTCGCTAGCATCCAAATGACAGAGAACCCGGTCCGACATGGCTAGTCGTGAACCCAAAGTGGCACTAACCTATGGGGACAGGCATACATGAATCACATCGAGCGTGTCGATCAGCAGCGTGTGAATCCGGGCTGTAGCACTAGGCTAACAAGACTCCGGGAACCCGGGCTGTATCAGGCTAGGCAGGACCTCGGATGTCACCACGTGACATTTCCCCGAAGGGACAGACACAGGAATGAAGTGAAACACATGCCGGCCAGTCAAGTGTCCTGAGCAGTAGTGCTGGGCTAACAGGACTCCGGTGAACCGGGCTGTAGCGCACTACTATGGCTCATGGAAGCACTAGACTACATTTTCCCATAAGAGAGGCTGCAAAGGATAAACAACTAGATTGTCGGATCCCACACATACCAAGCATTTCAATCATACACACAATATGCTTGATATGTGTAAATACAACATGGCATCACAACATAACTCTACAACTCAAGTATTTATTCATTAGGCTCCGAGGAGCGAGATATTACAAACATGGGTCTCATGACCCAAAAATCATACCATACAAATCAAACACATGTGGAAGCTTAACATGTCTGAGTACAGACATCTACAAATGGAAAAAGGCTAAGAAGCCTGACTATCTACCAGATCCTGCCGAGGGCACAAGATCGTAGCTGAGGTATCAAGCTAACGTCGAAGTCCACGCGGAACTACTAGCAAGATTGAAGTCTCTCTCTGCAAAACATAAATTAAGCAAACATGAGTACAAAGGTACTCAGCAAGACTTACATCAGAACTAGCTACATATGCATCGGTATCAACAAGGGGGGTGGTGGAGTTTAACTGCAGCAAGCCAGCTTTGACTCAGTGGCTAACCTGAACTACGACTGCAAGCAACTCTTTTGAGGTGGCGCACACGAGTCCACATATTCACCATTCAATACGCCACTATGGAACTGCTCCCGTCTCCCTACGAGAAGGCCATCCATAGCACTCACACTTATCTTGCGAGTTTTAGAGTATCCACTTTCACTTGTCTATGAACTATGAAAGGGGTCCAAGTTTCCATATCCGAGGAATCCGGCTATTCGAATAGATAATGATAACCCTGCAGGGGTGTACTTCTTCACACACGCTTCCACCACTTACCACCATATACACGTCATGTATCTCGGCAACCTTCAAGCGGAAGCCTGGCGAGGGTGTCGGCTACGGCCTACCTAAACACTTAAGTCTCTAGTCCAGGTTTATCGCCTATCCAGGTTCCATCCGCAGGGAGTCCGGTCGAGGTTTCCACATACGGCCCCGAATGATGTGAATAGGGTTCCCGAGACACCAAACGGGCGCCCGGTACACCGTGCCACGGTGTATCTACCGCAACATAGCCCACCCCTAGGGTCAGCACTACGCACGGCCGCCAACACATAACCTACAAACACCAGAAACTAGTTGCAACTCCTGGACAGAGTACTAGGGTGATTAAGAAGCCTAGAGGCTCAATTAAGGATCCCAATGAGTGGTAGTAGCTGTTCATGGATCACAGACACAGAACTCAGTTCCTGAGGACGGCTGCAATGAGACAACCCACCATGTACTCCTACATGGCCTCTCACCGCTACCTTTACCAAAAACGTATTCACACACTTAGCTCACACATGGTAGGACATGTTCACACACCTCCGATTCATTCCTGATGAATCAGACCTGACGCAACTCTATGCAATAGCAGGCATGAAAAACAAGCATGAATGAGTAGGCACATCAGGGCTCAAACAACTCCTACTCATGCTAGTGGGTTTCATCTATTTACTGCGGCAATGACAGGTCATGCAGAGGATAAGGGTTTCAACTACCGCAACAAGTAACAGATGAATTGTTGTTGTCCTAATGCAGTAGAAGAGAGTAGGAGCGAGAGGGTGGGATTGTATCAGAGTGAACAAGGGAGTTTTGCTTGCCTGGCACTTCTGAAGATATCATTGGGTCTTCATCAGTGTCACCAAATTCATCGTTGGATCAATGTCTACTGAGGGGGGACAAACACCGGCAACTGAGAAAGAACACAATCAACACATGGCGATATGCAACAATATGATGCACGCTATGACATGGCAATATGAATGTGTTTTGGGCTAATGCAACAGAAAGTCATTTTAATTGAAGTGGAATTCAAAACTATATCAAATTCCAACTCCAAACCTATTATGAAATTTTGCCCTAATCATGTTTCATCCTAAACAGTGAGGTTAACTTGCTCAAACATGCATGAAAATGGTACAGATGGATTCCTTCAATTTTTCTGATACTTTTTCATATATAATTTATTTCATTTGGAGTTACAGTTTAATTTCTATGATTTTTTTAAGTTTAAGTCATTTTCTTGAATTTCCTGAATTGTTTTAAAACAGAAATTAATTACTGCATCAGCATGACATCGTCATGACGTCAGCAGGTCAACTAGGTTGACCCAGGTCAAACCTGACGCATGGGACCCAATAGTCAGTGTCTTAGGGCTGGTTAGGGTCACAGACATGTGGGCCCAGTCAGGGGCCACGTCAGCCAGGTCAACGCTGACGCATGGGGCCATGGTGATTAGTTAAAACTAACAGGAATTTAAACTGTGGTTAACTAAGGGCGTGGGGCCCGTGTGTCAGTGGGTTAGGGGGTAATTAAGTTGGTACTTAGTCCCTAATGACGGTGCCACGTCATCACCACCAGCGTGTGAACGCCGGCGACCAAATCCATGGCGGGTGTGCACCGAAGTGGCTCGGGTTTCACCTACAGGAGGTTGCTTGGGCCGCGGGCGGTGTCGTTGGAAAGCTGGCACTCGGCCGCATCCAACGGAGGTGGAGGGAGGCCCTGGGTTTGCTGGAGTTGGGCTCGGCGATGAGGTCAAGCGGCGGCGGGGCTCGGGTTCCATGGGCGCAGGGCTGCAGCTCGAGGGTGAGCAAATGGAGGTGCTAGGCAGCACCTAACGGTCATCAGAAACATGCCGGAGCATCTAGTAGGAGCGGAGGGGCTCGGGGGGCAGCGGCTACAGGGCGTGTGCGAAGGAAAAGGCGGAGTGGAGAGGTTCCGTGGCTCACGGTGAGTCTTCCAGTGCAGATGGCGGGGCCGGGGAGGTGTCGGAGTGAGCGGGGCGGCGAGGCGGATCTCCGGCGACCCGAGGAGGATTAAGGGTCGGGGATGGTGCTTCGAGGTGTCCGGCGGGGCGCGGCTCAATGGAGAGGAAGGGGAGGACGCGGCGGTGCTTCTGGGCTGCTCGAGGGAACGAGGGGGGGGCGATGGCCGCCTGGTGCTCGTCGTCGGCGGCGGGCGCGTTCGGTCCGAGGTGCGGAGGCGAGGGAGAGAGCAGGGGGAGAGTGAGAGAGGTCGGGCGGATCGGGACAACACCGGGGCGTTCACCCACGCATCCAGAGGCTCGGCGGCAAGTAGGAGGAGGCGTGGCGCCTCGCGCGCGCGTGCGCTATCCCGCCTCTGCCTACTGGCAGAGGTTAGGGATGACTGGCACCAGGCCAGGTGGGCTGGGCCAGCACAGGTGAGGCCTAGGTGGCACCAGGTTTGTTTCCTTCTCTCTCTCTTTTATTTAGTTTCTGTTTTATTTTTTACTGTAATTGTTTTGACTTAATTAAAATGCTAAGGCATTTTCAAAAACCCTGAAAATAATTGTGGGCTCTGTATGGAATATTTCCAACAGCCCTCACTTAAGTTCAGAATTATTTGGACATTTAGGATATTATATAGCATTTAATTATGCAAATTCAAATACGTATGAATTAACTCCAAAATCCAGAAATGTCCTAGAAATGTGTGCATCATTTTTGGAAGAAGTTTTCACCCATTCCAAAATTGATGAACTTTTCTAAAAGCCATTTTGGGTAGATGGAAAAGATTTAATTTGACCCTAGTTGTATTTCACTTGCTGCTAGGGTTTATCAGTCCCCATTTCAAAATTAATAGAAGTTGAAAATGATGCATGGATGCAATGCCACTAATTACAAGAAGATTTCTAGGGCTGTGACAACTCACCCCCACTAAACAAGAATCTCATCCCGAGATTCAAGAAGTGAAGTAAGAAGACAGAGGGGTCACAAAACTATCACGGTCTTCTCGATCGAACTGCCCTTCTCGAAGATACCGATATATTGCATCACATTGATCTTGACGTCTTGCTTTGAGAACTACATCCAACATGACAACAAGAAGAAAGGGAAAATTTAGAAGAATCGATCTTCTTGAGGTTCGAGCAACTTAGGATCATCTTGATGATCACAAGATCAACTCATGGGATGAGACATAGAAACATCTCTGGAGCTGAGAGGCAAAACTTGCATCAGAAGCGACAGAAGAAACAATTTGACGAGGGTTTCAAAGTAGCGAGGGAAATTGCCATGATTCCGAAATGGGGCACCTCGGGGAAGGTGACTCGAAGAACTATTCCCTTAAGTGGCAAAAAGAATTACTTTTGATACAAAGATCATTGAAACTCTCTATACCAGCCTAAGGCAATCACAACGATCGTTTGAAGAAGTTCGAAGAATGGCATACTCCGACTAGAATGGATGATGTGGACTATCTTATTGAAGACAACGCAATGGATGATTTTTGCTTATCATCGGAAATGGATGAGACCCATGGTAAGTCCACTTTTGAAGATGATCCTGGACAACAACTACTGAGGTGCAAGCTGGGAACAAAATGCAAATGTTGGGAATGATTCTAGTAACTGGGGAAGAACTCAACAGTCGAGAGTGAGTCCACTGTTTGAAAAGGTTATAACATAACCGAGGAAACTGGAAGCAAATCCCAGTTAACGCCAACGGTAAAACCTGGTGCTTGCGCGTGCTCTCAAGAATTTGAGCATCTCCATATTCATCAAGGTTTTACCAATATCCGTGTCAAGGATCCTGGCAACACAACATACCACCATGATGAATGGTGATGGGTGATGCAGATGCAAAGGAAGATAACACTTTCTCATATTTCACCTTAGCGAGGCCAAGGGAACAAAATCTGGATGATCGACCAAGAGACATATAGCACTCCGCCTCTAATGTTCTCCTTGATGTGCTGGTGTATCCTATTCATAGATATGGTTTGATATATAGAACATCAAGTAAAAGGTCGGACTTTGGGAGCACAAGAATCCGTAAGGATTAACTACGAAGGTAAATCCTACAAAATCCTCATGGGGAGGTGGCCAACTTTCTTCAATCGAGATACTACAATAATAGGTCTTCCGGCTGGATGTGTTGGTCACGACATCCACTTTACCGGTTATCAAGGGACCAATATTATAGTTCTTGGAAAATGCTCCAACCATCATATCTGCCTGAGATTCAGATCTGGTTGGTGTCAGGATATTCCAGACTCATCGAGTCTAGAAAGGAAAATGAAAGTTTGCAACACAAATCGACGAGACGACGTTGCGAGATTCTCGGGGAATGAACTGTGATAGCAAGATCCAAAACATGAGCTGGTTCTGCTACAACATGTGAACACGTTGTCCCAGACAAGTATGACCACATAGTAGTCTTATAATAAAACACTACCGAGTTCTGGTGGGGAACCATCATTGAGGATATTGAAATCTTGTGCATGACCTAGGATAGCACAACAACTTCTTTTCCTGGAACAGGTCAATCAGTGGCTTAGTGTGCTATGGAATTCATATGGAATGAAGATGATCAGTCTATCAGACCATGGAATACTTCGCACGTGCATGACTGACTTGGGATGATTCCAGAGGAAGCAAAACTAACTTTCTCAAACTCACGGCGGCAACTTGCACCGAATGCACGTGAATTAGAGGAAGTCACTTCTTTCATCCAACATATGCTTCATGGGCTAGCATGAAGAGATGCTTTCAAAAGTTTCCAACACTCGCTTAATGTTCGACAAAATCATGGAGAGGACATGGATGTTGTCGATGGGCTCAACAACAATTCATCCAGGTTTCCATATAAATGGAAATCCATAATTAAGTGAACACGGTGATAGCATTGGTCAGACCCAAAGAATATAATGATGTATGCTTGAGGAATCAACCACGAGTAGGACAACATTGCGAATATCGTTGGTTCTGATTTGATTTGACGATAGCCCACACTCAAATCAACGTTTGGGTAAGACAATAGCACCGACAATTGATCACGAGGATCAACTGATGAAGATATCATCTTTCTTCAACACACATGCACACACACACAAGATATCCCTTTTGCAATGAACTGAGTCGGACAAGCTTTTATCTTTCAACTCTCCAACTTGTTGTTTAGCTTAAACAACTTGCTTAGGGTATCCGACACAGATTCTTGGAGAAAGGACGGTTCGGAGGAAAACCAACATGATCACGAACTCAACATAGTGGGCAGGTGACAACCTGGTAATACTTCCAAGAAGATATTCGGAACATCACGAACCACCGATATGTTACTAATCTCGAGAACAATCTTGCTTTTCAGGGCAAGACAATGTGATCAAGAGAGTGATGGATTGACACACTCCTAACACATTGGTCGAAGAGTGCACCAGAAACAATGATTAGGTAGCACAATCTACCTTAGAACGATGATTCGATAACCAACATGCTAAGAATGAAGCTATTGTCCTTTAACTACCAAGCAACGGGGTTGCTAGGAGTATTGATTTCACACATCATGATTCACTTGTCAACATTCCGATTGCAACAACACAGAAACCGAGAAATGAATAATGATGGAGAGAGTATCATTGCGTCAAGAATTCATGAGAGATGCTGCAATTCCTATGACAATCCTGACATAAAGGGGGTAATACTCCGAGGTAGAACAGAACAAAAGCTGGATTGGCATTTTGATCTGCGGAATACAACTACTTTGACCAGTCCAAGAAATGGATGAGGTGCTGGAGTTTGTTTCTCCTAGTCATTCCGGAATAGAATGGCTCGATGGACCACAAGAATAATAGGCATCGATAACACGAATGCACGACATAAACTTGGCTATCAACTGATAGACAAGGATCGGAATACAAATACAAAGGGACAACTCAAAGGAACATATATCTTTCTGAGTTGCGGATGCATAGGTTAGTATGTCGAACAAGTTCAACATATTTCTTTCGGATAACCCATGCTGAGAGGTAGGACTGGCAGAGTCACAATTATGAATGGAGAACTCCTCAAGAGTACTCTAATGCTGATCTTTTGGTTCAAATAACTTCTGCCTTAATGGTTCATGGTATTTGGAAGAAAGAAATTCCACGGACCTCGAGGACTGTCGCAAGGTTTCTAATATCCTAAAGGAACGAGCAACACTATCTACACAAATTAAGTAGAGTGAATCTTGGGTTCAAGAACCCAGGAGGTAGAATACCTACTACTAATTGGCATCACGGGATGCTTTCAAGAATGGTGGCCAGAATCATCACACTGGGGATGTGAAGCATTGCTAGATTACCAGGTGATACTCTAGACACCTAGGGTCATAATAATAGCTCCAACATAAATGTCGAGGCAGCGGAGTACCTCAATAGACGGATTAGTGTGCTTAAACTGGCCCAAAAGGACATCGGGAACTGGGAGGAAGGATTTGCAAATGCATTAGATTGTTTAGAAACCTGAGATGACTCGGATAGCATAACGGCTGTAAATGCTCAAAATGATTTGAGATATCCTGCAAAAATGGTGGCATAACCACTCAACACCACAATATCAAGGTTCTAAGACCAATTATGAACATATGGAAGTAGTAGGAACTGAACTGAGGCTTGAAACTATCAATTCTATAAGTCTATGGATTAGTAACACGTCATCCTGATAGATAGATGAGAAGGCCTAGTTCTTAATCCCGTAGAAAAGATAAGATGACTCAAATCAGAAGGTCATGAGGATAAGGAGTAAAAAGAGCCTTACGTTCCCTACCACAATCAATTCCCCTACATAACTAAAGCATTTCTAAACACAACTTCGACCGGTTTGGCTTGGTAATCCTACAGGCAGTCAGGCTCTGATACCAAAGCTGTCAGGACCCCGATTCCAAGTCACATCGATCTAGCCGGTAACACCTCATATCATTTTGCGGCCTCACGCACGGTATTCCCACGGGTGTCGCCTTACCATGGCCCGGGACCGTTTGCGCCTTTTGGCTCACGTATATGATAGTGTCGCTAGCATCCAAATGATAGAGAACCCGGGCCGACATGGCTAGTCGTGAACCCAAAGCAGCACTAACCTATGGGGACAGGCATACATGAATCACATCGAGCGTGTTGATCAGCAGCGTGTGAATCCGGGCTGTAGCACTAGGCTAACAGGACTCCGGGAACCCGGGCTGTAGCAGGCTAGGCAGGACCCCAGATGTCACCGCGTGACATTTCCCCGAAGGGATAGACACAGGAACGAAGTGAAACACATGTCGGCCAGTCAAGTGTCCTGAGTAGTAGTGCTGGGCTAATAGTACTCCGGTGAACCGGGCTGTAGCGGACTACTATGGCTCATGGAAGCACTAGACTACATTTCCCCATAAGAGAGGCTGCCAAGGATAAACAACTAGATTGTCGGATCCCACACATACCAAGCATTTCAATCATACACACAATATGCTCGATATGTGTAAATACAACATGGCATCACAACATAACTCTACAACTCAAGTATTTATTCATTAGGCTCCGAGGAGCGAGATATTACAAACATGGGTCTCATGACCCAAAAATCATAGCATACAAATCAAACACATGCGCAAGCTTAACATGTTTGAGTACAGACATCTACAAATGGAAAAAGGCTAAGAAGCCTGACTATCTACCAGATCCTACCGAGGGCACAAGATCGTAGCTGAGGTATCAAGCTAAGGTCGAAGTCCACGCGGAACTACTAGCGAGACTGAAGTCTCTCTCTGCAAAACATAAATTAAGCAAACGTGAGTACAAAGGTACTCAGCAAGACTTACATCAGAACTAGCTACATATGCATCGGTATCAACAAGGGGGGTGGTGGAGTTTAACTGCAGCAAGCCAGCTTTAACTCAGTGGCTAACCTGAACTACGACTGCAAGCAACTCTTTTGAGGTGGCGCACACGAGTCCACATATTCACCATTCAATACACCACTATGGAACTGCTCCTGTCTCCCTACGAGAAGGCCATCCATAGCACTCACACTTATCTTGTGAGTTTTAGAGTATCCACTTTCACTTGTCTATGAACTATGCAAGGGGTCCAAGTTTCCATATCCGAGGAATCCGGCTATTCGAATAGATAATGATAACCCTGCAGGGGTGTACTTCTTCACACACGCTTCCACCACTTACCACCATATACACGTCATGCATCTCGGCAACCTTCAAGCGGAAGCCTGGCGAGGGTGTCGGCCACGGCCTACCTAAACACTTAAGTCTCTTGTCCAACTTTATCGCCAATCCAGGTTCCATCCGCAGGGAGTCCGGCCGAGGTTTCCACATACGGCCCCGAACAATGTGAACAGGGTTCCCGAGACACCAAACGGGCGCCCGGTACACCGTGCCACGGTGTATCTACCGCAACATAGCCCACCCCTAGGGTCAGCGCTATGCGCGGCCGCCAACACATAACCTACAAACACCAGAAACTAGTTGCAACTCCTCGACAGAGTACTAGGGTGATTAAGAAGCCGAGAGGGTCAATTAAGGATCCCAATGAGTGGTAGTAGCTGTTCATGGATCACAGACACAGAACTCAGTTCCTGAGGACGGCTGCAATGAGACAACCCACCATGTACTCCTACATGGCCTCTCACCGCTACCTTTACCAAAAATGTATTCACACACTTAGCTCACACACGGTAGGACATGTTCACACACCTCCGATTCATTCCCGATGAATCAGACCTGACGCAACTCTATGCAATAGCAGGCATGACAAACAAGCATGAATGAGTAGGCACATCAAGGCTCAAACAACTCCTACTCATGCTAGTGGGTTTCATCTATTTACTGTGGCAATGACAGGTCATGCAGAGGATAAGGGGTTCAACTACCGCAACAAGTAACAGATGAATCGTTGTTGTCCTAATGCAGTAGAAGGGAGCAGGAGCGAGAGGGTGGGATTGTATCGGAATGAACAAGGGGGTTTTTCTTGCCTGGCACTTCTGAAGATATCATTGGGTCTTCATCAGTGTCACCAAATTCATTGCTGGATCAATGTCTACTGAGGGGGGACAAACACAGGCAACTGAGAAAGAACACAATCAACACATGGCGATATGCAACAATATGATGCATGCTATGACATGGCAATATGAATGTGTTTTGGGCTAATGCAACAGAAAGTCATTTTAATTGAAGTGGAATTCAAAACTATATCAAATTCCAACTCCAAACCTATTATGAAATTTTGCCCTAATCATGTTTCATCGTAAATAGTGAGGTTAACTTGCTCAAACATGCATGAAAATGGTACGGATGGATTCCTTGAATTTTTCTGATACTTTTTCATATATAATTTATTTCATTTGGAGTTACGGTTTAATTTCTATGATTTTTTTAAGTTTAAGTCATTTTCTGGAATTTCCTGAATTGTTTTAAAATAGAAATTAATTATTGCGTCAGCATGACATCGTCATGACGTCAGCAGGTCAAACCTGACGCATGGGACCCAATAGTCAGTGTCTTAGGGCTGGTTAGGGTCACAGACATGTGGGCCCAGTCAGGGGCCACGTCAGCCAGGTCAACGCTGACGCGTGGGGCCACGGTGATTAGTTTAAACTAACAGGAATTTAAACTGTGGTTAACTAAGGGCGTGGGGCTTGTGTGTCAGTGGGTCAGGGGGTAATTAAGTTGGTACTTAGTCCCTAATGACGGTGCCACGTCATCATCACTGGCGTGTGAACGCCGGCGACCAAATCCGCGGCGGGTGTGCACCGGAGTGGCTCGGGTATCACCTACAGGAGGTTGCTTGAGCCGCGGGCAGTCCCGTTGGAAAGCTGGCACTCGGCCGCATCCAACAGAGGTGGAGGGAGGCCCTGGGGTTGCCGGAGTTGGGCTCGGCAATGAGGTCAAGCGGCGGCGGGGCTCGGGTTCCATGGGCGTAGGGCTGCAGCTCGAGGGCGAGCAAACGGAGGTGCTAGGCAGCACCTAACGGTCATCAGAAACACGCCGGAGCATCTAGTAGGAGCGGAGGGGCTCGGGGGCACGGGGCTCGCCGGCCATGGCGGACGACGGCTTCGGGTGCTCGCGGGGCAGCGGCTACGGGGCGTGTGCGAAGGAAAAGGCATAGGGTAGAGGTTCAGTGGCTCATGGTGAGTCTTCCAGTGTAGATGGCGGGGCTAGGGAGGTGTCGGAGTGAGCGGGGCGGCGAGGCGGATCTCCGGCGACCCGAGGAGGATGAAGGGTCGGGGACGGTGCTTCGAGGCATCCGGCGGGGCGCGGCTCGGTGGAGAGGAAGGGGAGGACGCGGAGGTGCTTCTAGGCTGCTCGAGGGAACGAGGGGGAGGCGATGGCCGCAGTGGTGCTCGTCATCGGCGGCGGGCGCGTTCGGTCCGAGGTGCGGAGGCGAGGGAGAGAGCAGGGGAGAGTGAGAGAGGTCGGGCAGATCGGGACGACGCCGGGGTGTTCACCCACGCGTCCAAAGGCTCGGCGACAAGCAGGAGGAGGCGTGGCGCCTCGCGTGCGCGTGCGCTGTCCCGCCTCTGCTTACTAGCAGAGGTTAGGGATGACTGGCACCAGGCCAGGTGGGCTGGGCTAGCACAGGTGAGGCGCAGGTGGCGCCAGGTTTGTTTCCTTCTCTCTCTTTTATTTAGTTTCTGTTTTCTATTTTTCTGTATTTGTTTTGACTTAATTAAAATGCTAAGGCATTTTCAAAAACCGTGAAAACAATTGTGGGCTCTGTATGGAATATTTCCAACAGCCCTCACTTAAGTTCAGAATTATTTGGACATTTAGGATATTATATAGCATTTAATTGTCCAAATTCAAATACGTATGAATTAACTCCAAAATCCAGAAATGTCCTAGAAATGTGTGCATCATTTTTGGAAGAAGTTTTCACCCATTCCAGAATTGATGAACTTTTCTAAAAGCCATTTTGGGTAGATGGAAAAGATTTAATTTGACCCTAGTTGTATTTCACTTGCTGCTAGGGTTTATCAGTCCCCATTTCAAAATTAATAGAAGTTGAAAATGATGCATGGATGCAATGCCACTAATTACAAGAAGATTTCTAGGGCTGTGACATCGCCCACCGGACTCTGGAACCTTTGAAGGTTCCGGAGCGGTGTCCGGCCTAGAGCCGGACTTGGAGCCCTGGGGGGTTTTATCCCCTTTACTCCTGGAGTCCGGGAGGTCGCCTTGCGGTGCCTCCAGGACCACCTCCTCCTGGCTTGGAACCTGTTGGGACAACACTTCGGCGTCGTCCGTAAGGCAGGGGGAGGAAGCCGTCAGAAGTGAATTCTCATCCCACGAGTCCAGTGAACCGCTCGACGACGCGTCGAGCCGGTCTTTGGGTGGGCTGCATAAATATATTCGACATAAGGGAAAGCTGTGCAATAAAGGAATACTATGAATTACTCTGGTATCCGGATACTTACAATTTCGCCAGGGGCTTGGCCCTGAGCGGCCACTCCTCTCCGCCGTCGTCGGCGTCGGTGGAGTAGTCTGGAGGAAGGGTTTTCCCCTTCTTGGACCCTTCGGCCTCCCCAGTGGGGTTGGCCTTCCTTTTCTTCTCTCCCCCCGCTGGAGGGGGAGAGGTCTCTTCTTCCTCCTCCTCGTCTTCACGGGAGGAATGCGCCTTGGTGCCGTCGGATGATGAACCCGACACCTCCCGGCGTCGGGCACTTTTTCGAGTCCCTGTGGCCTTCTTCATGGCCTTCTTCTCCGGCACGACATAGGGTGCCGGAACCAGCAACTTCGCCAAGCGGGCATCGGCTGGGTCTTCGGGCAAAGGAGCCAGACAGTCGATCTGTCTGGACTTCGCCTGCCAAACCTGTCAAAGGTAAGGGAGCTTAGATCCCGCATAGAGTTAAACTATGAAAAACTAATACCCTGTAAAAGGCACAAACAACTTACCGCGCTGGCGTGACGCTGCGCGCTGAATCCGCGATCCTCGGTAGCGGATGCGGGAGCCTCGGCGCCCTTGAAAAGCACCTTCCAGACATCTTCATACGTCGTGTCGAAGAGCCTGCTCAGAGTTCGGTGCTGCGCCGGGTTGAACTCCCACAGATTGAAGGCCCGTTGTTGACACGGGAGGATCCGGCGGATGAGCATGACCTGGACTACGTTGACAAGCTTGAGCTGCTTGTCCACCAGGGTTTGGATGCATGTTTGCAGGCCAGTCACCTCTCCTTTGCTACCCCACGACAGGCCCGTCTCTTTCCAGGACGTGAGCCGCGTTGGGGGTCTGGATCGGAACTCGGGGGCTGTGACCCACTCAGGGTCGTGCGGCTCGGTGATGTAAAACCACCCCGATTGCCACCCCTTCAGGGTCTCCACAATGGAGCCCTCGAGCCATAAGACATTGGGCATCTTGCCCACCATGGCGCCTCCGCACTCCGCCTGGTTGCCGCGCACCACCTTCGCCTTGACATTGAAAGTCTTGAACCATAGGCCGAAATGGGGGCGGATGCAGAGGAAAGCCTCGCACACGACGATAAACGCCGAGATGTTGAGGATGAAATTCGGAGCCAGATCATGGAAATCCAGGCCGTAGTAGAACATGAGTCCCCGGACGAATGGGTGGATAGGGAAGCCTAGTCCGCGGAGGAAGTGGGGAAGGAACACTACCCTCTCATGGGGCCTTGGGGTGGGAAGGAGCTGCCCCTCTTCGGGAAGAGCCGCTACGCGATGTCGTTAGACAAGTATCCGGCCTTCCTCAGTTTTTTTATGTGTCCCTCCGTGACGGAGGAGACCATCCACTTGCCTCCCGCTCCGGACATGGCTGGAGAAGGTTGAGGTGGGGAGTGCAGACTTGGGCGCTGGAGCTCGAGTGCGCGAAAATGGATAGGCAAAGGAGGAAGAAGGTATAGGTGAAAAGGTGGATCCTTATCCCCTTATATGGGTGGACGCAGCTATGTGTCCCCACCAGCCTGGTAAAACTCGCTTATCTCCAAGCGCCGTAATCAATGGCGCGGTTGGGTTACCCACGCCCGTATTGATGAGAATCCCGAAATAAGGGGACACGATCTCTGCTTTAACAAGATGTGCCAAGGAAACCGCCTCGCATGACGCACTGAGGTGGGATAATAAAACGATTCGAATAAAGGCTTGGCCGTGGTGCGTCACACTACGGAATATGTTAGCAGATTAGATTTGTGTAAATTTTATTCTCTCTGTGGCAATATGTGGAAACTTATTTTGCAGAGCCGGACACTGTCTTTGTGTTCAAAATCTTCTATGAAGTACTTGGAGGAGGAACCCGCCTTGCAATGCCGAACAATCTGCGCGCCGGACTCGTCCTCATTGAAGCCTGGTTCAGGGGCTACAGAGGGAGTCCTGGATTAGGGGGTGTCCGGGTGGCCGGACTATACCTTCAGCCGGACTCCTGGACTATGAAGATACAAGATTGAACACTCCGTCCCGTGTCCGGAAGGGACTTTCCTTGGCGTGGAAGGCAAGCTTGGCGATATGGATATGTAGATCTCCTACCATTGTAACCGACTTTGTGTAACCCTAACCCTCTCCGGTGTCTATATAAACCGGAGGGTTTTAGTCTGTAGGACAACATACAGAACAACAATCATACCATAGGCTAGCTTCTAGGGTTTAGCCTCTCCGATCTCGTGGTAGATCTACTCTTGTACTACCCATATCATCAATATTAATCAAGCAGGACGTAGGGTTTTACCTCCATCAAGAGGGCCCGAACCTGGGTAAAACTTCATGTCCCTTGCCTCCTGTTACCATCCGGCCTAGACGCATAGTTCGGGACCCCCTACCCGAGATCCGCCGGTTTTGACACCGACAGCCACCAAACGACGCGGCTCGTTCCCAGCTACGCGTAGATGGTCTCCGCCGTCCATTTGGTCGCCGGAGCACGAAACCCGCACTGCCCCGCCGCGTCTGGCCTCGCCGGCGACTAAACGCCGGCGAGTTTGACCCCGTTTTACCCTGTTTGACTTCGTGTGGGCCCAGGTTGACTCCTCCCTGAGTCCATGACAGGTGGGGCCTGTTTGCTAATTAAGTTAGGTTTAGTGCTAACTAGAAATTAGTTAGTCTAATTACACTGACACGGGGGTCCCACTGGTCAGGTTTGACCTGGACCGGCTCTGTTGACCGCTGATGTCACCATGACGCACTGCTGACGCAATAACTATTTTCTGGAATTACTTTTACACAGGAAATTCCAGAAAATGCTACAAACTTCAAAAATTCATAACTTTTAATCTGTAACTCCAAATGCAAAGATTTATATATGAAATTTGATCAGAAAAATTCAATCTTTCCATCTGTAATGGTTTCATCCATGACAGAACACTTTAACCTTGCTGTTTAGGTGAAACAAGCTAATGCACTTATATGACTTAATAACATAAGCTTCCATTTGAACCTTTGATTCAAACAGACTCAAACCAACTTGTTTTACAATGCATTAGCCAGGACACATCATATTGCCATGTCATAGCATGCATCATATTGTTGTATATTGCCATGTGATAATTGTGTTCTGTGGTGTCTTCCGTGGTAGGTTCTGCCTTTGAGGATATTCACGAGTATCCGACTGAAGGGTAGTACCCTACTACTACTCCATCAGGCAAGCAGCCCCATTGATCATATCGATACAATCCCATGTTCTCGCTCCTGCTCTCATTTACTGCATTAAGACAACAACATTTCAAACTGTTGTGTGCTGCGGTAGTTGAAGCTTTATCCTCTACATGACCTGTCATTGCCAAAGTAACTAGATGAAACCCACTAGCATGTGTAGGAGTTGATTGAGCCATGTATGTGTTTCCTACCTTGCTATGCCTGCTATGCTTAGAGTTGTGTCAGGTCTGGTTCATCTGGGTGATGGGCTAGAGTGAAATGATTACGTCGGTAATGTGAGGGATGTGTTGAACATGGTTTGGTAAAGGTATCGATGAGAGGCCATGTAGGAGTACATGGTGGGTTGTTTCATTGAGGCCGTCCTTAAGAACTGAGATCTGTATGTGTGATTCAAGAATCAGTTACTACCATACATTGGGCCCGAAACCGATGGACCCTCTCGGCTTATTAACCACCCTAGATCTCTGTCCAGGAGTTGCAACTAGTTTCTGGTGTTTATAGGTTATGTGTTGGAGGTCGTGCGTAGCGCTGACCCTAGGGGTGGGCTATGATGCGGTAGATACACCATGGCACGGTGTACTGAGTCGCCCGTTTGGTGTCTCGGCAACCCTGTACACATCGTTCGGGGCCGTATGTGGAAACCTCGGCCGGACTCCCTACGGATGGAACCTGGATAGGCGATAAACCTGGACTAGAGACTTGAGTGTTTAGGTAGGCCGTGGCCAACACCCTCGTTGGGCTTCCGCTTGAAGGTTGTCGAGTACATGTCGTGTAAACGACGGTAAGTGGTGAGAGCGTGTGTGAAGAAGTACACCCCTGCAGGGTTAACATCATCTATTCGAATAGCCGCGTCCGCATTAAGGACTACTTGGTTGCCTATACAGTTCATAGACAAGTTAATGGTTACTACTAAAAGACACAAGATAAGTGTGAGTACCGAGGATGGCCCTCTCGTAGGATGACGAGGGAGGATCCACGGTGGAGTATTGTGTTGGTGATTAGTGGACTCCTGTGCAAAAACTATTTTACAAGTGGTGTCTCATAGGATAGCTTAGCCAAGAGTCAAAGCTGGCTTGCTGCAATAACTCCACCACCTTCTTGAGAATGAGCATGTATAGTAGGATCTGTTGTAAGTCTTGCTGAGTACCTTTGTACTCATGTTGCTTTAATTACTGTTTTCAGATGACAACACCGCCCCTTCCAATGGGTTTTACGTAGACCTCGACGTCGATGAGTGACTTGCCACCCAGGTGGTGATTCCGAGCCATGGAGGGCCCTTTGTAGATAGACAGGCTTCGTCAAGCCTTCTTTCTTTCTAGAGTCTGTACTCAGACTAGTTTGCTTCCGCATGTGCTTGTATGCTTGTATGACTTGAGTGTCGGGTCATGTGACCCCTACCTATATGAACATGTTATGTATGGCTCTCCGGAGCCTTTAAATAAAGTACTTTGAGTTGTAGAGTTTTGTTGTGATGCCATGCTGTATTTACACATATCGAGCATATTGTGTGTATGATTGAAATGCTTGGTATGTGTGGGATCCGATAATCTAGTTGTTTATCCTTGGCAACCTCTATTATGGGGAAATATAGTCTAGTGCTTCCATGAGTCATAGTAGTCCGCTACATCCCAGTTCACCGGAGTCCTGCTAGCCCAGCACTACTGCTCAGGACACTTGACTGGCCGGCATGTGTTTCACTTTGTTCCTGTGTCTGCCCCTTCGGGGAAATGTCACGCGGTGACATCCGGAGTCCTGCCTAGCCTGCTACAGCCTGGGTTCCCGGACTCCTGTTAGCCCAGTGCTATAGCCCAGATTCACACGCTGCTGACCGACATGCTCGATGTGATTCATGTATGCATGTCCCCATAGGTTGGTGCCACTTTGGGTTCACGACTAGCCATGTCGGCCCGGGTTCTCTATCATATGGATGCTAGCGACACTATCATATACGTGAGCCGAAAGGCGCAAACGGTCCCGGGCCATGGTAAGGCGACACCCGTGGGAATACTGTGCGTTAGGCCGCAAAGTGATATGAGGTGTTACAGGCTAGATCGGTGTGACTTGGAATCGGGGTCCTGACAGGAACCCACGCTGCTTCTCGGCATGGATGGGATGGTGCTATCCAATGCTGGATCATCCGCTGGCTGCTGCCGCTGCTGAGACCGCCTTTGCTGGCTAAGTGAGTCGATATGCTCCTGCTGCCACTGGAATTTGACTGCCAAGTCCGCATGCACTGATTCTAGGACTTGAAGGCGTTCATAGTCCTGCTTCCTCTGCTCCTCCTCCATCTTCCTCTTGTTCTCCTCAACAATCTTCCTTCTCGCACGTTTTCTGTAGTCGGCGTTCCAGTCCGAAAACCCCTCATACCACGGAATAACGCCCTTGCCTCGTGTTCTTCCTGGGTGTTCAGGATTTCCCAGGGCACGCGTAAGCTCGTCGTTCTCTCTGTTGGGCTCAAACACCCCCGATCGAGCCTCTTATATTGCAACAAGTATCTTATCTTCGGCTCCGTTCAGACATGCCTTCTTCGAAACTAAGCTTGTCTTCGGGTCCAACTCCCCCCCCCCATGCGCATAGAACCAAGTCATGCACCTGGGGGGCCAGCTCAATGTAACTGGAGTGACACCTGCATCCTCCATCTCTTTCTCAGACTTATCCCACTTAGGCATTGCCACCGGGTAGCCACCTGGCCCCAACTTATGGAACTTATCCTTTTTTGCGGCATTGGCCTTGTTTATTCTCGACCGTTCCTTAGATAATTCCGATTCCTTGAATTTCACGAAATCGTCCCAATGAGCACTTTGCTTCTCTAGTGTTCCCCTGAATACTGGAGTCTTCTTTCCTCCCTTGACATACTGGTCCCATACATGATTCTTGTGGTTGTTGAATGCAACCGCCATCTTCCTAAGAGCAGCGTCCTTGACTTTCTCCACATCTGCATCTGTGAAATGATCTGGTAGGGTGAAATGTTCCATGAGAGTTTCCCAAAGCAGATGTTTTTGTCTGTCGTCGACAAAAGTAAGATCTGGACGTGGCTTTGCTGGCTCTCTCCATTCTTGAAGGGAGATCGGGAGTTGGTCCTTCGCAAGAACTCCGCACTGACGAATGAACTTGTCCGCAATATTCTTAGGCGCTAATGGTTCGCCATTAGGTTTGATGGCCTCGATATTGTACTTTACGCCCTCCTTCAACTTTTTGTTCGGGCATCGTACTGTCCTGCTGCCTGAAGATTTGCTCGATCCGGATGGCTGAAAGAAGAAAGATCGATTCGTTAATATATCTTCAAGTCATTTAAAACATGTGATGATCACCAGATGCCTGCTTATATAAATATACCTCGCCGGTCTTTGTTGTTTCAAGATCAACATTTTCTTCGTCATGTTCATAGTCCATGACTTCATCAATTCGGTCGTCGCGATCGAATATCATATCACCCTCCCCGGTGTTATTTAGATATTCGGAGTCGTCATAATCTTCTTCATTCTGATCATCATCTGGCCCGCGAGGATTGCGTATGATATTGAACAGGGCCTCTTCTCCCTCTCTGCCGATATTGTCCGCCATAGCTTTTATTTAACTAATCCAAAATAAATATATTCAAATTACAATGCATGGATGCAATCAATTAATAAGGAAAACTGAATCAATCATAGTACAAAATAAGCATCATCGAATATAATCTCGAATACGTCGTCTCGAATAATAGATATAATCTCGAATACATCGTCTCAAATAATATATATAATCTTGAATACATCATCTCGAATATTATATATCGAATACATCACTAGCTAGCTATCTAGCTAATAAATATCGAATACTAGAGAGTCATCTAGGCCACTCGCGGTTCCTGAGGCGCGGGCGGTGGACAACCAAAGTGAAGGAACCATCACTGGATCATAGCTCAGGTGATCTCCCGAAAGAACTTGCCAGGTATTGGAGAACCTGGCGTCCATAGCAGCCATGTAGCGATGGACGTGCTTGTCCTACTCCCTGACACGGCGACGTACCACCTCCGGCGGGGCCGGCTCCCTCCGCACCGAAAGTGGCCCACGCGAACGCCACCAAAGGAGATCAGGGTCGACGATGGGACCCGGGGCCGGGTTCCTCACCAAGCGTCGCGCCCCTGAAGGTAGACCCCCCAGTGCCAGCCCGGCGGAGCCCAGTCCCGGACATGGGTCCTCCCGAACTGGTCGATGGCGAGGATGCAGGTCGGGCATCGTCGACAACAAATACTATATGCCGCAAAAGTAAAGTAACATTTTTTAAAAGATGGATTGTGATTTCATATATGCAAATTCTAAATTTTATAACTAAAACTAACATTTATAATATTTCTATAACTAAAACTAACATTTCTAATATTTCTATAACTAAAAAACATTTCTATATAACTAACATTTCTATATAACTAACATTTCTAATATAACTAACATTTCTATATAACTAACATTTATAATATTTCTATATAACTAACCTTTCTATATAACTAACATTTCTAATATTTCTATAATTAAAAAAATTTCTATATAACTAACATTTCTAATATTTCTATAACTAAAAAATAGAAAAATTGCTAACGTTTCTATAACAATGTGTGTGTGTTAGTGTGTGGACATGGCGGCCGGGGTAGGAGCTCACCGGCGAGGCGCGGCGACGGGGACGGAGACGGGCGGTGACGATGGGGATGGGGATGGAACGGCGATGACGGGGACAGGGATGGGCCGGGCGGGGACGACGGGAGGACGGGGCGCGGCGCGGCGCCGGGGATGGGGACGGGCTAGGCGGGGATGACGGGAGGATGGGGCGGGGCACGGCGACGGGGCGCGGCGCGGCAACGGGGCGGGCGGCGACAGGGCGAGGCGCGGCAACGGGGACAGGCCGGGCGGCGACGAGGGGCGGCGGCGACGGGGCAGAGGAGAAAGAAGCAGAGGGAGAGATGAGAAACTGAATTTTTTTGAAGTGTTTTCTTATATAGAACTCACCTTTAGTACCGGTTGGAGCCACCAACCGGTACTAAAGGTCTGTTTTGGCCAGGCGAAGCGGCGGGAACCGCACCCCCTTTAGTACCGGGTCGTGGCGCCAACCGGTACTAAAGGCCCCTTTAGTACCGGTTGGAGCCATGACCCGGTACTAAAGGGTGTGCGTTGCCAGGCGAGGGGCGCAGAAGTTTAGTCCCACCTCGCTAGCCGAGGGGCACTCACACCTGCTTATAAGCCCCGCCGCCGCTGCTGTCTCGAGCTCCTCTCTAAAGCAGGCCTTCTAGGCCTACCTCTGCTGTGATGCCCTGTTGAGCCTACTGGGCTAGCGGGCCTGCATGCTGGCCCAACTAGAATTTGGGTTTCTAGTCGTATGCAGGCCGCTGTGGCCCAGTAGGTGGGCTTTTTTTCAATTAGTTTTTTTTTTCTTTTTTTCTTTTCTGCTTTATTTATTTTGTTTTATTTATTTTTAGTTGTTTTTTGCTGTATTTTGAGTTTCTTTGTGAATATTTTTGCTTTAGGTACAAAAAATTACAAACTTTCTGTTAGTGTCGGTAGTTTTCAAATTTGAATAGTTTAAATTTTGAATTATTTGAATTTTGTGTGAATCACTAGTTTGTGAATAACTTAACTTTGAAAATAGATTTTTCAGTGATTATTTTTTCTTATGTTTAATATTAGTGTGTTTTATCATTATATTCAATTTGGTAATGCTTAGGTTATTTAAAAAATGAAATGCCTTTGTAACGGATGAGTTTTTGTCTGAAACCTTGATACTTCGAAAGAGATTGTCCATTTTGTACACGAAGTGCATCCAGTTTTTGCGGTAACCCTCTCTACTTTTTTACACATGCTATGTGGGTGAAATTATTATACCATGCCAACTTTCAACCTTTTCTGAGTTCATTTGAAATGCTTTTCAATTTCAGGGTCATTTAGCTGAAAAAATCAGTAAATGCATGAAAGAATTTGTTTGCACATAAAATTTCTTCGCGTTTCAAATGCCAAAACACATAACTACCCTAACTATTACAGAGATTCCCTCCTGGGTGTGAAACACAGAAGGAAGTGATGATAGTGAAGCCGATCACATCCCAGATCTTTGGGTGTGAAACTTTTTCTTCACGTGTGTCCCTTTGCACCGTAGCCATGGAAAATCTTTATCATTTAACTGGATGCACGGGTCAATATTCATTATGAATGGAGCAATTTCATCAAACTTTTCATAATCTTTTGACATGTCTGTCTTGTCATCCACTCCCACGATGTTTCTCTTCCCAGAAAGAACTATGTGGCGCTTTGGCTCATCGTATGATGCATTCGCTTCCTTATCTTTTCTTTTTCTCGGCTTGGTAGGCATATCCTTCACATAGAAAATCTGTGCCACATCATTAGCTAGGACGAATGGTTCGTCTGCATATGCAAGATTGTTGAGATCCACTGTTGTCATTCCATACTGCGGGTCTTCCGTTACCCCGCCTCGTGTCATATTGACCCATTTGCACTGAAATAAAGGGACCTTCAAACCACGTCCACAGTCAAGTTCTCATATCTCCTCTATATAACCATAATATGTTTCCTTTCCCGTCTTGGTTGTTGCATCAAAGCGGACACCACTATTTTGGTTGGTGCTCTTCTTATCTTGGGCGATCGTGTAAAATGTATTACCATTTATCTCATACCCTTTGAAAGTCATTATATTCAAAGATGGTAACTGGGACAACGAGTACAGGTCATCTTCAATAGAGGCATCATGCATGGTACGTGTCTGCAACCAGCCGGCGAAACTCCTGGTTTGTTCACATGTAATCCAGTCATCAGACCACTCCGGGTGTTTGGAGCGTAGAAATTCTTGTGTTCGTCCATATACGGAGCCACCAAGGCGGAATTATGTAGAACTGTGTAGTGTGCTTCAGTTAGAGAATGTCCGTCCATACATGTTATTTGATCCCCTCCTAGCGTTCCTTTTCCATCCAGTCTGCCCTTATGTCGCGATTTAGGAACACCAATCGGCTTAAGGTCAGGAATAAAGTCAATACAAAACTCAATGACCTCCTCATTTTCATGGCCCTTGGAGATGCTTCCTTCTGGCCTAGCACGGTTATGAACATATTTCTTTAAGACTCCCATGAACCTCTCAAAGGGGAACATATTGTGTAGAAATACATGACCCAAAACGTTAATCTCTTCGCATAGGTGAACTAGGACGTGCGTCATGATGTTGAAGAAGGATGGTGGGAACACCAACTCGAAACTGACAAGATATTGCACCAAATCATTCTCTAACCTTGGTATGATTTCTGGATCGATTACCTTCTGAGAGATTGCATTGAGGAATGCACATAGCTTCACAATGGCTAATCGAACGTTTTCCGATAGAAGCCCCCTCAATGCAACCGGAAGTAGTTGCGTCATAATCACGTGACAGTCATGAGACTTTAGGTTTTGGAACTTTTTCTCTGCCATGTTTATTATTCCCTTTATATTCAACGAGAAGCCAGACGGTACCTTAATACTGAGCAGGCATTCAAAAAAGATTTCCTTCTCTTCTTTGGTAAGAGTGTAGCTGCCATGACCCTGATGTATGCCTTCTTTTCCGTGCATACGTTGCTGGTCCTCCCGTGCCTCAGGTGTACCTTTTGTCTTCCCATACACGCCCAAGAAGCCAAGCAGGGTCACGCAAAGATTCTTCGTCACGTGCATCACGTCGATTGCGGAGCGGATCTCTAGGTCTTTCCAATAGGGCAGGTCCCAAAATATAGATTTCTTCTTCCACATGGGTGCGCGTCCATCAGCGTCATTCGGAACAGGTTGTCCGCCAGGACCCTTTCCAAAGACTACCTTCAAATCCTTGACCATATCATGTACATCAGCACCAGTACGGTGGCGAAGCTTTGTCCGGTGATCCGCCTCACCTTTGAAATGCTTGCCTTTCTTTCTTACGGCATGCCTGCTCAAAAGAAATCGACGATGTCCCAGGTACACATTCTTCTTACAATTAGCCAAATATATACTGTCCGTATCATCCAAACAGTGTGTGCATGCGCGGTATCCCTTGTTTGTCTGTCCTGAAAGGTTACTAAGAGCAGGCCAATCATTGATGGTCATGAACAGCAACGCCTTTAGGTCAAATTCTTCCACCATGTGCTCATCCCACGCACGTACACATGTTCCATTCCACAGTTGTAAGAGTTCTTCAACTAATGGCCTTAGGTACACATCAATATCGTTGTCGGGGTGCTTAGGGCCTTGGATGAGCACTGGCATCATAATGAACTTCCGCTTCATGCACAACCAAGGAGGAAGGTTATACAAACATAGAGTCACAGGCCAGGTGCTATGGTTGCTGCTCTGCTCCCCAAAAGGATTAATGCCATCTGCGCTTAGACCAAACCATACGTTCCTTGTGTCATCTGCAAACTCCTTCCCGTACTTTCTCTTGATTTTTCTCCACTGTGACCCGTCAGCGGGTACTCTCAACTTTCCGTATTTCTTACGGTCTTCTCTGTGCCATCGCATCGCCTTGGCATGCTCTTTGTTTTGGAACAAATGTTTCAACCGTGGTATTATAGGAGCATACTACATCACCTTGGCAGGAATCTTCTTCCTGGGGCGCTCGCCCTCGACATCACCAGGGTCATCGCGGCTGATCTTATAGCGCAATGCACCGCACACCGGGCAAGCGTTCAAATCCTCGTACTCACCGCGGTAGAGGATGCAATCATTAGGGCATGCATGTATCTTCTGCACCTCTAACCCTAGAGGGCATACAGCCTTCTTTGCTTCATACGTACTCTCGGGCAATTCGTTGTCCTTTGGAAGCATATTCTTTATCATTACCAGCAACTTTCCAAATCCCTTGTCAGATACACCATTCTCTGCCTTCCATTGCAGCAATTTCAGTGTGGTGCCCAGCTTTTTCTTGTCACCTACGCAATTCGGGTACAACAATTTTTTGTGATCCTCTAACATGCGCTGCAACTTCTTCTTCTCCAAATCACTTGCGCAGTTTCTCTTTGCATCGGCAATGGCCCGACCTAGATCATCAACGGGCTCATCTGATGCCTCTTCTTCAGCTTCTTCCCGCATTGTCGGCTCAGCTTCTTCCCGCATTACCGGCTTAGCTTCTTCCCCCATTGTTGTATCATTGTATTCAGGGAACCCATCATGACCAGGATAGCTGTCGTCATCCTCTTCTTCTTCATTGTCTTCCATCATAACCCCTCTTTCTCCGTGCTTGGTCCAAACATTATAGCGGGGCATGAAACCGGACTTAAACAGGTGGACGTGAATGGTTCTTGACTTAGAGTAATTGTTATCATTCTTACATCCAACACATGGACAAGGCATAAAACCATCCGCCCGCTTGTTTGCCTCAGCCGCAAGCAGAAAAGTTTGCACGCCATTAATGAACTCAGGAGAGCATCGGTCATCGTACATCCATTGTCGGCTCATCTTCATTACACAACACCGAAAAAGACCAAATTAACACAAGTTCATATATAAAGTTCATACAACACTTAAATGCAACAAACAAATAACTCTCTAGCTAAAGAATTTAAATGCAACAACAAATGCGATCAAGATCGCAACTAAGGTAACAATTGATCCAACAGCATAATGATACCAAGCCTCACTATGAATGGCATATTTTCTAATCTTTCTAATCTTCAAGCGCATTTCTCTATCTTAATCTTGTGATCATCGATGACATCGGCAACATGCAACTCCAATTCCGTCTTCTCCCCTCAGTTCTTTTCAATTTTTCCTTCAAATCCTCGTTTTCTCTTTCAACTAAATTTAACCTCTCGACAATAGGGTCGGTTGGAATTTCCGGTTCAACTACCTCCTGCATACAAATATCTATGTCAACTTGATGGGCATAATTTGTCATAAACACGAAATGCAACAAATAGTTTTAAAAAAGAATATACCACATCCGAATCATAACTCGGACGAAGGCCGACGGGGACGGATATCAAAACCATGGCACTATGTATAACAAACAACGTATGGGTAAGATAATTATACGAGTAACTATATATCCAAATCACACAAACATCAATTTTTTATATAAAGCATTCATGAACAAGAGGCTCACCACAAGGTGGTGCAGGCGACGGGACGTTGCGGGCGATCGACGGTGGTTACGATGGAGATTTAGAAGGCACTAAGTAAACCACACCTACATATGCAAACTAAGTGTTATTTTTGACCTCAAATTGCATATAAATCAAATACTAGCACATATATATAATTCCTCCCAAATTACTAAACTCAAAAATCAATCACTATATGAAGCATTGCAAGAGCTAATATAGCAATGAGAGATGAAAGGACAAAGTTGCTAACCTTTGTGATCATTTGAATGGATGGGGGCCTTCAAATCTTGACAAATTTTGGGCAAAATGTGTGATGAGCTTGAGAGGAAGAGGGAAAGAACAGAGAGGAGAGGGGAAAGGGGAAGAACAAAGCGAGCTCGGGTGGACGAAGGGTGTATGTAGGACGACCTTTAGTACCGGTTCGTGATACGACCCGGTACTAAAGGTGCTGGAGGGGCCTCGGACTAACAACATCCTGCCACCACTCACTTTACTACCGGTTCGTGGCACGAACCGGTGCTAAAGATTCGCCATGAACCGGTACTAATGATGTCCGCCCGCCTAGCCGTTGGAAGCGGCACTAATGGACACATTAGTGCCGGCTCAAATTCAAACCGGCACTAATGTGCTTCACATTTGACCCTTTTTCTACTAGTGTATATGAAGTGCTACTGGTACACTATATAGGCGTATGGACAACATGGCGCATCCACTGGCTCGCCAATGGTGATCATGGGGAGTGACGGGGCAAACGCAGCCAGAAGTAGTAGAGAGGAGTTCGCACAAGGTGGCTACCCAGGTTTGAACCCTCGTGATGAGGTAATATCCTACATCATGCTTTGTGATTTGTATTCATGGTGCTTAAATAGTACTTTTCGTTCAGTAAATTGCCATTAGAAAAGTATTTAATTCTCAATATAGTGGCACATAAAGAGTCTGGATTCTCGAGGAAACACCAAGCCTGTTTTCCAGCATCGCCACGTTGAAATAGGGAATACCACGAAAGTCCATCCCTACTTGATTCTTTGGACATCCACTTTCCACCAAGCCACCCAATCTATCCTCCTCTGGCCCTCATCCCCCACCAAAAATGCGACATCGCATCAATAATTTCTTTGCAAATCATTTTTAGAAAATTTTAAAGACCGACATAGCATAGGTGGGGATAGTTTGAACAACATACTTAAGAAGAATTTCCTTCCCTCCAATAAATAATATTTTTTCCATTCCTACCATCGATTTTCAATAATATGATCAATCAAATTATCCAACCCAACATTAAGTATGTGTCACCAAGGGCCAGGGTCAATATATTCAAAGTATTATAGATTTGTTCTCTAACCTTGATGCTTGTATTGGACTAAAAAGATACTAAGGCTCTGTTTGGAATAAATGCCTTATTCAAACCTCAGTATTTTGATACTATGGTTTTTATACCAATGATAATGAATACGGTAGTTTATAAAATTGACAATCTTTTTAAGTATTGCGGAAATAGTGGTATGTTTGGCAATCAAAAGTATACAGTGTTGCAATAGGCCAACACTACACAAGGCCTTTGTTGTGTTTCTCAAATTTTAGAAAAGAGGTCCCAACCTCTTCTTTTAATACTGCAAAAGAACTACAGTTCCATGGATACTATAGTTTACTAGTAAATGGCACGTGCGGTGCACATGTATAATTCTAGGATTATTGTGAAATGTCGCATGTTGTGGTGGGGTGGGGGTGAACGGACGGATCAGACGTAAACAGTGAGACAGCTATAGTAGACGTCTACAATATCCAGTCTACAGCACCCCGTGAACAGTAAATCGGGAATAGTCTTTATTGCTACATGACTTGATCTGGGCTGTCCATTTCTGATCAAACGGATGGGTGCCTGCAAGTTACAGCGTGACTCGTTGTGGACAAGTCACCTAATCCGTGTCCAGGGATGGCCTATGGCAATTAATTGTGTTCAATATAATTATATTGTCAGCATTTATTCGGTTATTTTTTTCAAGTATGACCAATACACATGAGAAGGGGTTGTTTTCTCCTGACACACATCTATATAATTTAAACTACGATGAGTAGAGTCACGTACACAAATTCACAGTATTAATCGTAATGAAATGGCGTAAACACTTTAATATGTGTGTAATCTTGCTTTTACATATTTTGAAATCCTCAAACATATATAAATTTAATATGCTCTAAACTGGGCAATGGAAAGAGTACTAAGTTGCAAGGTATTTATCATTACAAATAAATTAATTATTCAACTCAAAAAGAAGAATAAAATAATTATTCAAGCATTGATTATGTCTTTTTTGGTTGATCAAAATTGTCCAAAAAAATTATTGGTAAACAAAAGAAAAAAACCGGATAGTACTATTTCTAAAACGAATATGAGAGAAAGTAAAATCTATTCGACCGTAACACATACTATCCTGCACCATTGCATGCTTTTTCGCACTCTCTCATCGTGGTTATGATGCCTATTTGCTAGCTAGTACCTTTGCTAGTATTACTCTATGCGTAGTGCAAATTTTTCACGGGAGTTCACCAGAAATTTCTGGATAGCGAAGGAAGAATCACGTGCGCGGTATAAATTTCATGCGAGAGTGACAGGCAATAGTGGGATGGGGCCCACAACGAATCCTTGCAATATGGGCCATCAGATTAACATATCCAACAGTGTCAATGTGGCCATGTAGTTCTCTATCACAAGCCACTAAATATGAGCCGTTCGATTAGAAAGATTCAACAGCTTATATGAAGTGCTACTAGTACACTATATAGGAGTATAGATAATACTACAATTTTTTATTAGAGCCAAACACCTGAAAGTATTTAAAACCATAGTTTTTAAATAAATTGTAGTATTCTTGAGAATACTTTGCAACCAAACACACCCTAAACCATCTGCCCGAAAGCGACACAATAGAAATCCAAATTTGACTTCAAAGTGTTAGCATTGTGCATATTAGCCCTCATGAATCATTAGCGAAGAGAAGATTGGTGATTGTGGGGCATCTACACACACGAATATTTCGTGCATCAATAGAGTAGGCGGATGCTCCATACATACTAGAAACAAATAAGTAGATAAGGGATTTTCCTGTCATAAACCTCGCATGCTTGAAACTCTCACTTTCTTTCATATTAGACCGAGTCCGGTATTCAATAATGGATACACATTGTATAATTTAGCCAATTATCAGGAAACTCAGTTTAGCATAATATCCTTCAAAAAAGACCACTCAACCCTATCATAAGCTTTATGCATGTCGAGGTTGATAGCGCACAAACCATCCCTTCCCTCTTTTTATTTTTAACACAGTATAGACACATATGCTCATATATATGCACATACACTCACATTTATAAACGCACACATGCACATCCTACCCATATGAGTACTTCCGAGAGACTGAGCCAACACATCATCTTGAGATTGACGAAGTCGCTACGTTGTAAACACTCTTTACACTAAATCATTGTCGAAGTTTTAAAAATTATTGTTGCTAATCATTCTTCCCGAGACACATTTTTTAAATGAGAGACACACAGTTCTAATACTCCCTCCGTAAAATAATATAAAAGTGTTTAGATCACTTTTAACAAGATGCGCTGATACCTAATCCTATGGTTCCGTAGGGGACCGTTCCAGCGCTCTGGCCGGTCGACCGGTGCCGAGTAGCGCTCCTGCGCCCACCGATATATGAACCGTCTCGGTCCAGACCAGACAGATCAGCGGTGAGCCCTAGCTCCCCCCTCCATCCCTACCCGCCGCCGTCTTGCCGAAGGGCGAGCGTGGCATGTGATACGCGACGCCCAGCTCTGCTCGGCTCCGGGGCTGACGGCGGACGCGTCCCGGCACCTAGGTGCGTCTCTCTCTCCCTCTCTCTCTAGCAAAATGGGCTGTGATTGTGGCCGAAAGGATTAGCCCTATGCATAGCCGCTGTTTTGATTCTCCAAGACGACGCAAACCCTAATTTGGTCACGGTTTAGCGGTCACCCTCAGACGATGTGATGTGTACACGAGCAGCTCTATTTCTTGATCCATCCTCGTGCCTTGTAGTAGTACGTTTGTTATGAATTAGTAGAGTGTTTCACCTGCTGTTTGCTCACACGGCCGAGCTGAACTCGCAGGTATGTCTACTTCCCGATCTGCAGAAGAAACCTCCCAGGTGGCAATTGCTTTTTTGGACAGTGATGATGATGAAGGCAAGGCCCCATTATCCTTCGAGAGGGCAAATAAGACTGTCAGTACTGTGAAAGACATACCTTCCATTGTGAATCCTGATATTTTCGGCAACATTGGTGACGATGCCCCATTATCCTTTAGGAGGGCTGGTGAAGAACATGGGCCCAGGTTATCCTTCAAGAGGGCAAGTACCTCCGTACTGAAGAACAGGCGCTCATTTGTGAGTCCTGATACTTTTGGCAACATTGGTGGCAATGCCCCATTATCCGTCAGGAGGGCTGGCGAAGAACATGGGCCCTGGTTATCCTTCAAGAGGGCAAGTACCTCTATACTGAAGAACAAACGCTCATTTGTGAATCCTGATATTTTCGGCAACATTGGTGACAATGCCCCATTATCCTTTAGGAGGGATGGTGAAGAACATGGGCCCGGGTTATCCTTCGAGAGGGCAATTACCTCTCTCAAGAATAGGCGCTCGTTTGTGAATCCTAATATTTATGCCCCATTATCCTTCACGAAGGCTGGTGAAGAACATGGGCCCTTGTTATCCTTCAAGAGGGCAAGTACCTCGGTTGTGAATCCTACTTTGTTTGACAATGATGATGTCAAGGCCCCATTATCCTTCAGGAGGGCAACTACCTCCGTGAAGAACACGGCCTCGATTACAAATCCTGTTATTGACAATGATGATGACGAGGCCCCAGTACTTTCTTTCGAGCAAAAAAGTGAAGATCATGCAAAATCAGGGAGTGGAAATGGTGGATCACAAGGTGGAAGACCCAAGAAGAAATATAAGGGAACCACATCGATACCAAGCACTGAAGAAACCATGGAACACAAAGCGTCAAATCAAGGACAACAATACTCAATCTCAAGGTGCATGGAGGTGTTGCATGGCATGGATGATGTATCCGACGAGATCAAGGTCCTTGCCTCCGATGTTTTGAAGGATGCATCAAGTCGAGAGTTTTTTCTATGCTATGAACCAAGACTCCGTGGTTTGTGGTCGAAGAAGGAAGTGGCTAAACTTGGCACTCAGTTGCCTCCATGTAAGTGATGTTGTCTTTGCCTTCAACTCTATTTCTTCTTGCTAGCCGATGGCTATGTGTGAATGCTTGACTGAATCTGGATATTAGTTTGTACCAATGTATCAAATACCATCTTATATATATGCACAACTTGGTGAAAAATAGAGGTTTTCTGAATATGTAGTGTATACATGCTTGTTTTATGTGGATGTGCTATGATTAATTTTATTGTATTTCCTTTAACAATTAGAAGTTTCCATCATACGTGCTAGTCCTATTAATTAATTTATCTGTCAGAGTTCTGCTAGGGTATCTGATGAGATCATTGTGTGATGATAACGTTGTACGGTTTCTAAGTTCAGTTACCGATGAGACATCCAGATTTTCTGTTGTTGGTATTCGTCGAAATATAGTTCCATTTTCTGTAACACATAGGAGAGCAAATATCATGACATCTTCATTTTCAATTGATTTGTGACACATTCCATTTTAAATATTTTTATAGATGTGCATCAGGGCAATCCTTCCATTATTATGTGATATGACTGTTGAAGTGTTGATGCTGCTCATAAATGTATGCTTTTCCATTCGAAAGTTCCACACACTGGATTCAGAATCTTATTTTCTTCCACACATGTAGTAAAGTGTGAATCTGAATGCTCCTGTGGATGCCAGCACATGTAGTACACAATGTAATTTTTCCTTTTTCTCACATTCCTAAGATAAAAGCAACACTATTCACTCTTCCCCGAGTTTCATTTTTCCTGATGTGGTGCCAAGGGTCTGGTTTGGTAAAGCGGCTGCAATCTGCCAACCTATATATGTTGATGGTGAATGGCAGCTTCCTTCAAATTCTAAGGCCTACAATCGTACAAAACTAGATTTATTAACCTGAGAACTGACACTTGTGCAAATAAGTTGCATTTACGCTTTTTTTTTGCTTAATTGAGCTTAATGAGTTTATCATATGTTCATACTGCAGGAACATGCTGCCAATCTCAAGCACTTTCTGGCTCATAAGTTCAAGTCTTCGTGCAAATGTGAAACTGATTAGAAGATATGTTCTATAGATTTATCATCATGGTTATTTTCAACAAAAAAGGTGGATTATGTTACTTCTGTTGGTGGATATTATTGCCTTCGGTTTTTGGCTATGGTTTGGTCTGCGTTGTTATTGTTTGCAACTTTGCATGGAGTATGTGTTCTAATTGTTGCGTCATACAGGCCGTATCTCATGAGTGCTTTGTGTGCTCGGTTCACTAGTTCGCTTCAAAGTTCAGTACTCTGCTTGTACAAAGATGAACTAGCACCGTTCTCTCTATCATCCCAAATTTTAACCGAGGGACGAACTAGGACCGTTCTAGTGAACTAAGTATTCAGTTCAGACTATGCAATGCCCAGTTGGTACCAGAGATGCTAAGCTAGACCGATGGTCTGTTCGGTTCAAGCGAGCTATACATGTATACTAGTGGCTGGGGCATGCCTCCTCTGTGGTACTGTGCGCACTAATCATGCATTTGTTAATGCCTGTATGCAGTCCATATGAGCGACAATTGTTACGAAATGAATAGATGGAATAAAACTGCAGCAGCACAGTATTCACTCATAAAGTAGAGTAAGCAAATCAAGGTAATGGGTCTATATTAACAGAGAGATGGTAGTCTTACAAGGTGAATCACAGAGTACAGCCGTCGGTTGAAATCAGTCTAACATGCTCTAAAAGGCGTGCGATCTCCAAAAGAGAGGTAGAGTCCGTAGGATCATCATGGATCATATGTATAGGTGGTAGCTACCGCTGGCGGTGTTGTGTCTACAAACGATAGATAGTGAAAGAGAGGCGGTACCTTGCCTTGAAGTGGAAGGCGCAGATGTCACCTTCCTCAATGTTTGTGTGGTTACCAAACCATGACTAGTTCGTCGTGATGGAGGCCCTCTTGTCGGTTCCAAGCAAGAAGGTTCCAAGCAAGAAGCGACTGTCGCAGCCCACGGTGTCGTCTCCAAGCTTGATTGGGAAGGTATCATCATCTTGTTGGATGTATTTCTTGCTTTGTATTTGTTGTATCGGTTTGCACTCACTATGTCGATTTGTTTGAGTGAGAGCTCATGAGTTTGTTACTCTTGGAGCCACCGCTCCTAGACAGTTAGGTGGATTGTCATCGGTGACCCATTTGGGGAGATTTAGAAGAGGCCCGAGTTAATTTCGTTGGGTTTGTGAAGTGGTTGTACAGCTTGCCATCTTCAAAGTGTGATATCTCAAGGAGAGGAAAGTGAGACTTTGTGGTGTTGGTGTGCCTTCATGGTAACACCCACCCGACCAACGGAGACTATTGTATCGGTGGATACTTGAACTTCGGGAACATATCCATTGTGTCTTGTCCCTTTACTTTTCGCAATTCATACTTTCTACTATTGATATATCTTGTGTCTAATATACTCCATCCTTTCCGGTTTATAAGGCTTATTTCAACTTTTTTGTTATTCCAATTTAGAGGGCTCATCTCCATCTCATTATTTAGTTTTCAATGCGTATTAAATCTTTGCATGCAAGAATTAAAAAGGAACACACCAATGCATGTAATGTTCCTACTCATCTAGTGGCCAAGCATGCATGCACTGCAATTAATCCAAATTAATGAATGAGTTTAATTGGGATAGTTTTGTAAAGTACGAGATAAATTCCTCCACTCATAAAATTCCTTGGTTGATGAGGTTTGAGATTTGAGCCTTATAAACCGGAAAGGAGGGAGTAGATTGCTAGCTTGTTGTTGGGGAACGCAGTAATTTCAAAAAAAATCCATACGCACACACAAGATCTATCATGGTGATGCATAGCAACGAGAGGGGAAGAGTGTTGTCCACGTACCCTCGTAGACCGTAAGCGGAAGTGTTATGACAACACGGTTGATGTAGTCGTACGTCTTCACGATCCGACCGATCCTAGTACAGAAAGTATGGCACCTCCGTGATCTGCACATGTTCGGCTCGGTGACGTCCCACGAACTCTCGATCCAGCTGAGTGTCGAGGGAGAGTTTCGTCAGCACGATGATGTGATGATGGTGATGATGAAACTACTGACGCAGGGCTTCGCCTAAGCACTACGACGATATGACCGAGGTGGATTATGGTGGAGGAGGGCACCGCACACGGCTAAGGGATCAATGATCAACTTGTATGTCTATGGGGTGCCCCCCTACCCCGTATATAAAGAAGCAAGGGGGAGGTCGGCCGGCCCTTGGAGGCGTGCCAAGGAGGGGAGGAGTGTTCCTCCTAGTAGGAGTAGGACTCCCCTTTCCTAGTCCTACTAGGAGGAGGAAGGGGGAAGGAAGGAGAGGGAGAGAAGAGAAGGAAAGGGGGGCGCCGCCCCCCTTCCCTAGTCCAATTCGGACTAGAGGGGAAGGGTGCGCGGCCCTACATTGGCCGGCCCTTCTCTCTCCACTAAGGCCCATGTTGGCCCATTAGTCCCCCCGGGGGTTCCGATAACCCCCGGCACTCCGATAATTATCCGGTGACCCCCGGAACTCATCCGGTGTCCGAATATAGTTGTCCAATATATCAATCTTTATGTCTCAACCATTTCGAGATTCCTCGCCATGTCCGTGATCACATCCGGGACTTCGAATTATCTTCGGTACATCAAAACACATAAACTCATAATACCGATCGTCACCGAACGTTAAGCGTGCGGACCCTACGGGTTCGAGAACTATGTAGACATGACCGAGACACGTCTCTGGTCAATAACCAATAGCGGAACCTGGATGTTCATATTGTCTCCCACATATTTTATGAAGATCTTTATCGGTGAAACCACATAACAATATATGTTGTTCCCTTTGTCATCGGTATGTTACCTGCCCGAGATTCGATCGTCGGTATCTCAATACCTAATTCAATCTCACTACCGGCAAGTCTCTTTACTCGTTCCGTAATGCATCATCCCGTAACTAACTCATTAGTCACATTGCTTGCAAGGCTTATAGTGATGTGCATTACTGAGAGGGCCCAGAGATACCTCTCCGATACTCGGAGTGACAAATCCTAATCTCAATCTATGCCAACTCAACAAACACCATCGGAGACACCTGTAGAGCATCTTTATAGTCACCTAGTTACGTTGTGACATTTGATAGCACACTAAGTGTTCCTCCGGTATTCGGGAGTTGCATGATCTCATAGTCATAGGAACATGTATAAATTACGGAGAAAGCAATAGCAACAAACTAAACGATCATTGTGCTAAGCTAACGGATGGGTCAAGTCAATCACATCATTATCTAATGATATGATCCCGTTAATAAAATGACAACTCATGTCTATGGTTAGGAAACATAACCATCATTGATTCAATGAGCTAGTCAAGTAGAGGCAAACTAGTGACACTCTGTTTGTCTAAGTATTCACACATGTACTAAGTTTCCGGCTAATACAATTCTAGCATGAATAATAAACATTTATCATGATATAAGGAAATATAAATAACAACTTTATTATTGCCTCTAGGGCATATTTCCTTCACTTGTATCATTCATTGTCATATCTTTTGATATAACTTGTGTAAGCTTGTATTGCTTACTTGTGCTTGGCTTTATCATTAATTTTCATATCTCTGTAAACTTGTATTGCCTACTTCTGATTCCTAGTTTCCATAAGTGCCTGTCCTTTTAATAATAAGTTGTTGATGTACTTAGTTAAGCTAGTCTATTAGAATTTGTGTTTGAAAAGTATCCGCGTGGTTTAATTTTCGCATTAGGATAAAGCCAAATCCGTAAAATTTTATAAAACGCCTATTTCACCCCCTTTAGGTGACATGAGAGTACTTTCAGCATTTCAGCGCATGCGCTCGTTATGTAGCGTCCTTGGTCTCCGGTTTGGTTTTCTTTTCTTTCAGTTTTTTCTTGCTTGCACATATATAGAAAACCATAGCCATTTTTTAGGAAAAAATCTTGAATTATATTTGAAATGGCGAAACTTAGTGGACATTTTTTTAGTGAAGAACATAAAATTTTTAAAAATAAAAGAAAACTCCGAAAGAAAAAATATGAAAAATAAAATCAGAAAAATAATAATGAGCAAAATGTAAATAGTAAAACAAAAAACCATAATATAAGAAGTAAACAAGTAGATAAGCAACATGAAAGAAAGGAAAACAAATGACCTGTTTAGGACCTTCTAGAACCTATATAAACCAAGAAAACAATTTGTCGGGTTGACTGGCTGACCAACACTCCCTTGGTCCGATTGCGACATTTAGTGGGAATGAGTGACATATTTTGCTGGTGTACACTACCACTCAAAGTATAACCGGTTAAGGTCCCTTTGGATTGGAGCATTTTTTGTGGAATTTTGGATTTGAATCATAAGGAAGACCTTTGAATCATAGGATTGGAGTTCTTAAATTCCTATGGAATGTATTTCTATGCCCCTCATTCCATAGGTATATCAACATGAGCTCAAACCTCTTTCATTTTTTCTTTGGAGAGGCCCAATGCATCTTCACACACTATCTCCCTATTCTCTCTTCTCGATCCTCTAAAGCTCATGTGTTTTTCCCGTGCACCATCCATTGACACTCATTGTAAGATTCTGTGTTTTGGCATCTCATGGGATTTTATATGAAAGGAGACGTTCCCGTCGACTACGACGACGTCTGTGACGACTTCGTCAATCTCAAGACAATGTCCTGGCTTAGCCTTTTAGATGTGTTCATAGGGGTAAGATGTGCGTGCGTGCATTCATGGGGTGCTTGTATGTGCGTATGTACGAGCGCCTGCGTCTATACCGCGTAAAAAATCCTGCGTTTTTTAGTGAAAATCCTGCGTGTTTCTATGTGTATATATCTTCATATACACTAGCGGTTGGGGCCCGCTATTGCAGGCCTCGTGAGAGGTAGCTGGGCGGTGCCAGGTGGAAAGCACCCCTTTTACTTTCCTGTTTTTGATATGTTTGACGCTTGTGCATACAAGCGCTGATACATGGAACAATGTAGACATGTAGTTGCCATAGACAAATAAAAGGTCAGCCCTAAACTTATACGTGTAAATAATAATAACTCTGAAAATAAATCAGTTGCAATCACTTGTACAATATAACCTGATGCACAAGAAATCATTATAACTAAGCTCTAAACAATCAGCATTAGCCATTCTAAGCTTCAAAATGCTGATATAGTTGATGCTTCACAGGGACCATAGGGATCAGAAAAATAAGACCAGATTCTCTTGAATACCTTCACATCGTATTGCCGTTTACTACAAAAATAAATTGTTGGTTTTCTTCATTTTGTTGATGGTAACCTGAAAGCAAAAGATATGTGCATCAAGAAGTGGTAGAAGGATTATGAAAAGATAGCTGCTACCTGGTACTTACTAACCAAAATTGGCAAGCACATACAGGATTAATTAATCCCATAAAATCAGACCAACTTCTGCCCACCAATTTATTTATATGATATCATTCATATACCATTCCTTACTTCTGTGTCTGTATCCAAACATACAACTGTCCTATAATTAATTCTTATGCAGCTCCCCCTTTTCTATCCAAAACTATGAAATTTATTGAGCGCGCGTAGTAGCTTTTGTCCCATTCTTACTTGTGAAATGGTGCATTACATCACCTGCACTATGAAGACAAACAGGACATATGATTGTCCTATACATGAATATTTCTATTTTATCTAGTTCTTAAATAGAATAATCAAATTTGATGAATTTATAGAAGAGAGAAGAGGACAAGGAAAGAAAGAACAGAGAATAAGCTGATAGTCGAGGCGTGGGTGGAGACATCTAGTCCGACTTTCTTTTCTTTCATATTTCTTGTGCAGATTATGAAACTCATCTTCCCAGCAATCATGAATGATTGAAGTGTAGAGAAATCAGATGCATAATGGGTGTTCAAGTTCAGTTATGTACCAAATGGAATCGTTGTTTACCATTCCAGCAAGAATTTAAGCGCAGATGCGCCAAATGCCATGAATTACAAACCTGTCATTCAGCAAGAATAAGTGGACTGTTAAGAACTATGCTTGCAATATGTAAGCAGAAGGGACACTACTAAATAGGTGTGGGACACTCACGGTAGGCCTGTAGGCCAAATAATTGGTCAACGGGCACAAAACGTACAGAATGATACTCCCTCCGTCCCGAAAAACATGTCGCGAGGGCAATTTTTCAAAAAAATCCTCCAGTTTCTCCCGACCAAACCCGCACTCCTCGTCGTCCTCCTCCGACAGAATCCCCAGCTGCGCTGCTCCCCGCCGCCGTCGGTTCCCCGCTCCCCCACCGCAGCTGCCCTGCTCCCCGCCGTCGCGGCTCCCCTGCTCCCCCGCTCCCTCACCGCAGCTTCCTCCTGCTCCGCCGCCGCAGCTGCCGCTCACCCCCTTTCCTCATAAAAATCTTCGATTTTCCCAGCTACCGCCAGGCTCTGCTCCGGCTGCGTAGGAACCGGCGTCAATGAGCCCGCAGGCGTTGGATCCTGACCACCACCAACAATCTAAAGGTCGATGAGGCCTGGAGGCGTAGGATTTGCGAGCGTGGAAGACGACGGCGGCGGCGATGAGATAGCTCCACTAGGAATACAACGGCGGTGGCTTCTTTGTTGTTTCTGTGGTGGAAGACCCACGCCTACGACACCGCGGCAGGGGGGAAATCCCCTGCTCCCCCGCTCCCTCGCCGCAGCTGCCTCCTGCTCCGCCAACGCCACCGCGGGGGACGATGAGATGCCCTGCTGGCTCCCAACGGCGATGTCAACCTCGACGGCGCGAGCTTCTGCTCGGGGGACGGCGCGGTTCAGCGACGACGAGATCTTCCTCACCAAATCGTCGAGGAGAGCAAGTTCCTCATCCACCGCACCGCCACCTCCTCTGCTCTCGTCCTTCCAGGTTCGGTTGGGTTCAGTTCGTGCAGGAGCAGGAGCACGCAGAATCCTCCAAATTGTCGCTTCCTAGAAGCTCAAGATGGTGTTGTTCCCAATTTGTGCAGGTCAGGAGAGCAACAACGCACATGCAGCACAGATTTGTGCGTCTTCTCCATGCAATCTTGTTTACTTAATCTTCAGCCTGGGCCATCTCTGTCACCAACGCCTACAGCCTGGGTATGAACCTCTCTTCTCTACTTCATCTTTACTGAATGTGCGTATTCTCTGAACCACTTATTCTTTGTCTACTGAATTTTAGTGAATGTGAGATGTACTCCTGTAAACTGAGATGTGCTTTTGTAAAGTGTGTTGTCAACTTGTGAATTTTAGTGAATGTGAGTGAAAGTTACTCCACAATGTGAGTAAAAATGTTGAGCTCCTCTCATTCTTTTCCCCAATTCAGTATTGTTGTGTAGAAATTGATTCAAAAATTCAGTACTCCTAGGCCAAGAGAGAGATTATGTTAAAAATTCAGTTAAGCAGGCATGGTAAAATTGAGTTGGAAAATCAAAATAAGTGAATGGATACTGCTTGAGTTGGAAAATCAGTGTAAATCTACTGTAAAAATTCAGTACTCCTACACTTAGAGATTATGTTAAAAATTCAGTTAAGCAGGCATGGTACTCTTATTTTGGAGTAAAAATTCAGTTTAAAAGTCAGTTAAAAGTCCAGTTTTAGAGCTTGGCTCCTGATCTGACTATAAAGTGTACTGCAAGCTTATTGCTAGCAAGTTTAAAATTCAGTAAACACATGATTCAGTGCACACTTAATACACATGACCTGCTTGTGCTTGTGACTGACTTGGACACATGATTCAGACACACATGTATTCAGACACACATAGCAGGTCTGAAACTCCTAGGAAATCATTTGCATATTGTCAACCTACTGTGAAATGAGTAATAGCTGCATCTTCCAGGATAGTATGTGGGCCTCCTAATTAGTTGTAAACCAAAGCACTTAGACATTTTCAATCATGAGTAAATCAGAAACTAGTCTCAGCTTGAGTATTGATCTTGTGCATTTTCCTTTCTTTTCAGTGAACTAGTCTCAGCTTGAGTCCTGGTCTACTGTAACTTTTCTTTAAAAATTGTTTAATTGACAAATCATTTTAAATGGTGTGCCCAGGTTTCAGTGAACTAGTCTCAGCTTGAAATTTGGTTCAGTTAACTCCATACAAGGGTCTCTTTTTGGTTAACAGTTTGGAGTATAGATTAACTGAAACCTGACATTTTAACTGAATTTTACCTTCTTCCTTCCTTAGGAACATGAGCTCTGGCGGCAACACAAAGAATTCAGTAAACACTATTTTTGCAGAATTGTTGTTGTCAGTTAACTGAAACTACAGCACATTCCAATCAATTGGCTGCAGTAAAGAACTGAAGAGATGGTATGATAACAACTGCTCTATTTGTTCTATCTAATCAGTTCTTTTCTATTTAAGAAAAATATAAGCATGCATTTACCAGTAGGCGAGATCATCTAGCTACTTTGTAGTGTTATTATTGTCTAAATAGGAACATTTTACCTCATTAAAAGTACAGCCATCTCCAAAACTACAACACATTTAGCTACTGAACATTTACCTGGTGAGATGTTTAGTCATGCATCCTAATTCAGACGCTGTTGTGTGTTTAAGTAATCTGTCAGAAGTGTTTATTTCCACGCATGCATTATCAAATTGGCTCACATCAAATTGGCTGTGAGCCGTAAGGTGGAATGCTTAGTATTTTTTCTCATACAGGAAACTTGCTCAGTTCAATTAATTCAGCTCCAATGGCGGTATCTGTAAGACATGGAAGTGTGCAATTTTTCTCTATGTGCTCTCATATTTTTGCTCATGCATGCTTTTTTCAGTTAGTTTTTCCCACATTTTGGAAAGAACCATGCACAAAGGAAACAAACACGTCATCTGATGGTGTACCTTCTTAAGCTAGCAGTACTCTGATGGAGTACCTTCTTCAGAGGGCAAATAGCACCAGCAGCAGCAGTCACGGCGGCAGTCAACAGCAACAACAGAGGAGCAGTAGCATCAACACGAATCAGCAACAGCAGCACAGGCAGAGGAGCAGTAGCATCAACACGGGAAGAGGAGCAGGAGCAGCACGGGAGCTCCACCGGCGGCAGGGGAGAAACAGAGGAGAAACAAGATGCAGCAGCACAGGCTAGCACCACAGGCGGGCACGCAGGCAGAGAAGGAGCACCACGGCGGCGCGTGGGAGCTCGACGAGGACTCGCGGGAGACCACGGAGGACGCGTGCGAGCTGCTGTCCACGACGGATCGTGGAGGCCGGCTCCGGCAATGCCCGTAGGATCGGGTGGCGCACGGGAGGCAGCTCAAGGTGGACTCGCGGGAGCTCGAGTACGATGAGAGGGAGCTCCTGCTCCACCAGATCGTGGTGGCAAATTCCAGCGACACCCGCAGGTAATCGCCGCGGGAGGGGATCGCGGCGGCGCAGGTCTGGGCGGCGGCGGCGGAGCAAGTACTTGGCGACGGCGGCGGCGTTGAAGGTACGTGGTGACGGAGGCGGAACACTTCCTGGTGGGTGGCAATCACACAGCTTGGCGGCGCCGGCCCCTGGAGACGCACGGGCGACGGCGGAGGAAGACGACGGGGGTGGAGGGACTTGTTTGTGATTGTTTTGAAACTACGAGGGCTTTTTTATAAAATTGGCAATGATCTACGCCTGCGACATGTTTTTCGGGACGGAGGGAGTATATGGAAGGATAACTGAATGCTTGGAAATTACAATAATCTAAGTAAGTTGCTGAAGCGTCGTCATTACCAATGGTGTAGCATCTCCCAAATGTCAACCCCATCCAAAGAAATCGATGATATCAAATATTTTCCATTGTGTGCAATACATATTTAGTCGTATCTACACTGCGTGTATTTTGAAATTAAACCACATGTAAAAGGAGATTAATTTAGAAGTTAAATTGTGCATATAATGAGTTAATCTCCTAATTCCAGAGAGAGTCAGTTTTACAATTGGAGACGCAAAAATTGGGTTCCTTAATATTAAAAAATATACAATTTACAGAATATATATGATTTACAAACACTTAAAAAATACTACACAGGCAACAAAAGCCAATAGTCGTATGGACAAGCAAGGTATTAAGAACAGACAAATTTCCCTCTGAATGTTGTGTGCCCTATGGGATAGAAGTTTTAATAGTGCCATAACAGAATACGGAGGCATTCAGGAAGTGTAAACTAACCTGCCCATCACATAAGGCAAGAACTTGACTGAAGTATGAAAATAGCAACATAATCAATACAAAAGTTTGGCGCTATCTCCTTAGTCAGTAACATGTCAAATCCCCTTTCGACGTATTTATTTCATCAGTAAAATCTACGATTGGGAAACTGCATTAAACGCAGAAACATAGGACACTTATTTCCAGTTATCAAGAAGCCAAGAACTCATTATGAACTAAATGGAAGTTCATTTTTTAAGTATGGATCAGTGAACCATGCGAAGAAATGAGCTCTAATTAATTTAAAATTGACATGCTAACTTTCAGGTTAGAAAGAAAGGGATACAATATATCATAGGCAAAATGACTTGCCAGAGAGGAAATATATGGAGTGGCTAAACTCTCTCAAAATCAGAGGAAGTTCAAACACATGTCCCCTATCGCATTTGTACTAAATATAATTATTTGCTTATACTCTTTCAAATAGTCGTATATCGTCAAAAGAGAATATCATAGCTCCCACTCCAACCCATGTCGAAAAGAAGTAATGCAAAAATGAAACTAAATTGAAGTAAGTAAAGCCTGATGAAAACAAAACTGATGCACACCTAAACTGCACAATCTGGACATTGCTGTTTAACAAAGTCATACATCCTGGTCAAAATTTGAGGTAAATGCTGGAATGCAGGCCAGAAGATTAATCCAGTCCATGCACGTGATGTTTGACATTTTTGTTGCACTTTCCTTTTTCTCAAATAGACAGGGACCTCTCGAGTGTTTTGCTTACTGAACCAACAGGACCTCTTCTTTTTGAAATAGACTGACACATTGGGTCGTTGCTTGCTGAACCAGCGCCCACTTAATTTTCAGCACAAATGGCCGTGCAGTTCACGCGGCCCTTACTTCGTCTAGTTCTACTCACTCAGCCAAATGGCCAAAGAGGAGCATCACACGTGAATAAACCATACAAGTACTAAGGAGTGACCTGATCTGACATGCTTTATTTTATGAAATACCACTTCTCATGCCATGCTAACGAGCTCACTCTACCACTTCAAACTCTGGTGAGGAGTACAGATAAGTAGCCGACAGTGCCGCCGCCGCGACTGTGCCGAACGCGTTGTATGTGTGTGTGCGCACAACATAATAAAAGTCTGAAATCTACTAGCGGTAAAATGAGATGACTGAGCTTGATTTGGCCTTTTAGCTTCCATAATTTCTACTAGCCGCAAACATATGGAATGGACGAACTGAATTATCTTAATCAAGAACAGGGATGTCCAACTAGCTTTGATAAATACACTATTCCCATCCAACTACTTTTACTTTCTATAGGACTACAGTAGTTTCAGACCATTGCCAGGTTTTAACAGAATGTATCATAATATTACGACGGGTCATGTAGAAAACCTGAATACAAATCATGTGCAGTAACAAGATTTAATTTACCACTGTTGGAACCTGAATTTTGTTCAGAGATTATTCAAACACAAGCAAAATGGGCTAAGTCAAATGGATATCATCACCATCTTCTCTGTTAAGGCTGAAAAGAGATGAATCAACTGACCTACTCTGTCTACAAGATTACAACAGTTGCAGACAGCTCACACTAACACTTTCAGACTTCAACAGATTCAGATAACTGTTTTTCAGACTAGAACAATTTCAGTAAGCTGTTATTCAGACCACAACAGTTTCAGTAAACGTCGTGTGTAACAAATTCAGTCAAAGATTCACCATTAGGAGATACGTATGTGCTTAGGAAGTTGGGGCATGGAGAGAGGCTCTCACCAGGGGTCCCGGCCAGGAAGACGACGATCTCGGGAACGTGCGAGATGGTTGGGATCGAAGACGGAGTAGTAGCACCAAACCTAGCAGAGAACATTCACCGATGTGGCTCGAGCTCCTCCTAGGGTTGCTGCTGAACACATGAGGATGGAGGGCGGGGAGAAGACGGAGCTGCGCCAGCCACCGCACACGAAGAATATGAGGCGAATTGGATCGGCACGAGGCATGGAGCAGTGGTGGCGGCACTGACCTGACCACAGGGAAGGCGGCGGAGGAAGGAGAGTGCGGGCGGCTGCGCGCGGATCTGAAGCTGCCTCTCCATCCGCACCATCCCGCATCTCTGCATCTCGCCGCCTCGAGCTAGGGCCTCCATCGACACCTCGATGCCATCCCTTCCTCCCCCTCATCTGCAACCACCAAGGCAGCCAGGCAGAATAGCACGCCTTGACGCCAAGACGAGAAGGTTTGAAAAGAGCGGGTCTCAGAAGGGCGCCTTCTCTGGTGGCCATAGATGGCGGAGCAAGGATGGTAGCGGCGGCTGTGGCGGCGCCGACGGGAACCCTAGCCGCCAGTCGGGGTGGAAACAAGGAGATGCGAGAGGAGGAAAAAGAGAGCACTCTGTCCCTCTCTTTTGTCCCCGCTCATGACGCGTTTTCTTTTCTCCCAACGATCTCTTTTTGTCTCTAGCGATCCCACGTGGCACGCGCCATCGACCGCCCCATCTGCACACGTTAGTGCTTCTCGATTTTTTTTGGAAGGGGTATGGCGGTAGGCCCAGTTGGCCCATCTACAACGGCCGAGGGCTGGTTATCACCGGGCCTGCGCACTCCGGACTCCCGAGCCGGATCGGAGACAAAGAACGCACCTGAGAATTCAAAGACCCACGATCCCGGCCGACTCGGTACCCGGATGAGAAGCTATAAATAACCCAGTTCCCGCTCTATGTTCACCATAATCAAACAGCCTCCGCCACATATCCACATCCACATCCGTAGATAGCTTGGAGGCCATGGACTTCAGCAAGTCGGATCTCGCGGAACCGAAGGCTGCGGTGACGAAAGCCGAGGAGGCGCCGAAGGTTGGAGCCAATGACAAGGGGAGAGTGATCGTCTTCAAGAACGGGAAGAAGATGAAGCTGGTCAGACAGGAGTACATCAACTCGCTCATGGCGCTCCCGCCCCGCAAGCCCATCCGCCCGGTCGACCACGAGCGTATCGACAGCTGGACCGCCGTCGACCCTGAGATCCGCGAGGCTTACCGCCGTTCCGTTGTCGCCCTCTTCAAGTCCCTGCAGGCGGCGCGGGACTGCGAGGACGACATCCTTCGGCAGTATGAAGCCACGGGACATGCTTTTGTTGAGTATGACGACGACGAGGAGGATGATGATATGGCCGCGGGACAGGCCTTTGTCGAGTATGACGACGACGACGATGATGATGACGATGACAAGGAGCTCTAGATTTGGTTACTGATGTTATCGTTACCTGAGTTGTTGATGGGACTCTGTTGTAGTTGTTTAAAAATATTATAAAATATATTTTGAACTGTTTAAACGTCATATATTTCATGTCCACAGGCTCATGCAAGACTGACCGGGCCCAACAGCGCTTCAGCTTGAAATGTGCATGAACTAGCTTGCATACAGATCAAACATAAAGTACACCATGATCGCCTGAAAGACTTATACGAGTATACCACAGGTTAAAAGAGAACACATAGCAACATTGCCCACAAAACTGTTGAACATTGTTGCTGTCAATTCAGCATGGGTTCGCTGACACCAGGTGCCCACAAAACCAACGAAAGGAGAACTAGAAATGCACCCACAGATGGAGCTTTGATAGCATTATTAATTTGTGCAACTAAAAAAACGTCACCGGCTCATAACCTTCGAACAGCAAAATCCTTCCAAAGAACGGCTCCCATGTCAAAGTACTGAGCCGACAGCAATGCCACTCAAGGTCACTCCTTTTTCCCGATTCCGTGAGACATGTTGTAGACACCACGGCCCTATTCGCACAACATGATACACGTCACCAGCTAAACGGAAACAAGAGAACAGAAAAAACAATTACAATCATTGATCATGAACAGACAAAGCTCCAAACATACAATCATGAATAGGCTTGATGCAGCGAGCGTGAGGGGGATGCCAACGGAGGTGATCGCATCGTAACGCCCTTTCAGGTGAGTGTGCTTGCTCAAGCTCTGGAAATACTGCTGCTGCTTAAAAAGCCTTTCACGCGGCAAAAACGGTGATTCCGTCATCTGCATTAGTGCATCACGCGAAACGGAGCTATGACATCTTGTAGCAAAATGTTTTAAACGATAATGTCTTATGCAGATATTGAGATAGAACTAATAAGCATATATGTAACGGGAAATTCGAGTATAATCCATGATATCAAGGGCTGGTGTCATGACTGAACCTTATATCGTCAGATCGGAAAGAAGAAGGCGTGCTAAGTATGAAATGAACCAGACGCACATTACAAAATGAAATTCTGTCCAACAAAATGCCAACATATACTCAAAGATTACGCTTCTGCGACTTGGACACAAACATTAACTACTAATTGTATACCCCGCATCCACCATTTGCTCTGTCAGCGTCGTCATGCATGTACCAGACTGGCAATGCCATTCCAAATCAAAATGTGTCCACCCGTTCTAATTTCCAAGGATTTGAGATCGCGCCAGGGATGCGTGGCACCAGAATCCCATGTGTCCCCAGATGGTCAGAAATCACGCATGGACGAACGGTACCAGCGGCCCAGCGGCTAAGCTCCTACAGGCCGGCCGACGCCGGGGGTCGTCGAACCAATGTCGATTAGATCCCAGACGCAGGCGGCGATCAACGTATCACGCGATAGGTTAGGTCACGCATCGCCTATGAACCAACAAGGTACAAACCGCGCGCGCGGACGGCATGCCTGCGCATCGCATCACGTCGCCGCGGTTTCGAGTCACGTGAGCAGATCGCAAATATCGATCGAGAACGTGGCGAGGCGTGACAGGCGGCGGAGGAGGAGAGCGCGCACCTTGTCGAGGAGGAGGAGGACGACGATCCTTGCGAGGGTTCGGGGGGAATGGAATGGTGGAGGAGTTGGGGGGAATGAGATAGACGGGAGAAGAGAGGACGAGAGCAGCACCGCTTATGGGCCTAAAAATAGTACTCGGTGTGAGATGCGACCCATTCAACGTGCGAACTGGGCTCATTAGTTGCTCCTCCTCCGGGAGGTTCTATTCATGGGCCAGCCCAGGTAGCTGCCATATTCGGAAAAAAAAACCCAGCTCGCTGCGGTTTGCAGAGATCATCAAGGCAACTACATGGGGAGTTCGGCATTGGTCATTGCTGGAGTGGACGACCCGGCTATTCTGGAGACAATTGCATGTCGAGAAGCACTTGCGCTGGCGGAAGATCTCAACCTTAACAATCTGATCATCGCTTCCGATGCTAAGCAAGTAGTCAATGATATTTCAAAAGCACATAGGGGCAGGAACGCTGCAATTGTTCAAGAGATTAAAAGTAGAGCTTCTTCTTTTTTCTGTAATTTTGTGTTCGAAGGTCGTGCGGCTAATAAAGACGCACATAAACTTGCCAAATATTTACTCTCACTAGGGCCGGGGCGCCACATCTGGTTAGGCCAACCCCAGGCTCCGACTTGTGTCCCACACTCTGTGGAATTTGATGAATAAATTGGCTTTTTCCCCTTCAAAAAAAGCAGCCGCTGGCTCGGATATCGGTAAAAAAATTGTTGGCTCAGACTTTTTGAAAGATTTATATATGCGCTGTTGCAAAACCATATTTATTTATTTATTATTAAAAAAATCATATTTTTAAAAAAAGATCCATGTAATATAAAAAACTGTTTTTGTATTACGAAAAAAGGAAACGAGAAATTGATATTAGAAAAAGGGAGAAAATAAAAACCTCAGAAGAAAATTCGGTATAAAACATAAAAGAAAAATATCGGAGGAAAATCGTCGAGAACCAGCTACAGCTCAGTGCTGAACTTTTTTGTTCTGAGACAACCTCGTGAAGCTTTCTATTAATTTTGTCACAATGTTTAGAGTTTGAACAGCTTGAGCAATCAATACTAGTGTTTTCAGGCCCATGGGGGGAACCTTTCTTTTGTGTTCCTCTCGAAGAGGGGAATTCAACACTTCAATTAATTTTCCAAATTTATGTTGCCGTTTGAGGGTTGGCCTCGGAGATGCCCTTATTCCTCCAACTAATATCGTGTAACTTCTGTCCTCTAGTGTTTTAAGAAAAACCTCAAAGTGATTCGTGAGTGCTGAATGTTCAGAAACAAATTTAAACGATTCGTCACCTATACCTGGGCCGCAATGCCAAACATATCTTCATGATTATCATCAATTTCTAGAAAACTCAAAATTCTAGAACACCAACAATTTAGTTTTTAATAAAATTGCCTAATTTTAACTATTTTATTTTTATTTCATGGCCTAAATTTTTTGTAAAGATTTATACATTAATTTTCTGGAGTATTAATTTAAGATACATTTTATAGATTTTGTGAGTAAAGTATAGATTTTATAAAGGTGACTGATGACCATGAAATATGCAGTGTTAAATGCTTAATGCCATCTATTAAATAATATCACATGTCCTTACAAACACACTCATACATAAAAGTAAAATGACATTCAAATCTTTGGGATAAGATGATTTTGTTAGTCGAGGGAACAATTTAGATGGTGTATTAGAGTTTAGAGCATCTATGGCTGGACTTGGCAAATCCGACATGCACACTCTATACGCCCAGACACGCTCGCGGATGCAGCCGAACAACCCCTCATATGTCGTGCCCGACAGTCACATACCTCAAACTCGAACTCTCAAATACATGCAAATTCATACACGTACATCATACACGCTAATGTCGCACGTAAATAACAAATATTGGTACCAAAAATATTTAGTTCTTACATAAAATTTATTTTAAGTGCACAACTCAAACATTAGCTCTTTAGTTTTCGTTGTGGGTCCACATAAGCTTTACAAGATCACTGAGTAGTGTGTGCACCTGATGATCTCAAAAGTTCTGATGCATATGAACAAAGTTCATAAGCTGATTTCCATTTTGATCTTCCGGGATTTGAACGTGTTCTCCATGCGCTTCACAATCATTGGTTTGAGCTACACCATAACCCTCATTCTCGACAATCATATTGTGCAAAATAACACAACATGTCATCAGCTGCCATAAAGTTTCTGATTCCCACATCATTTCAGTTTCGCGAACAATTCCCCAACGAGCTTCAAGCACCTCAAACTGTTGGGGAACGTAGTAATTTCAAAAAAATCCTACGCACACGCAAGATCATGGTGATGCATAGCAACGAGAGGGGAGAGTGTTGTCCACGTACCCTCGTAGACCGAAAGCAGAAGCGTTAGCACAACGCGGTTGATGTAGTCGTACGTCTTCACGATCCGACCAATCCAAGTACCGAACGTACGGCACCTCCGAGTTCAGCACACGTTCAGCTTGATGACATCCCTCGAACACCGATCCAGCCGAGCTTTGAGGGAGAGTTCCGTCAGCACGATAGCGTGGTGACGGTGATGATGATGCTACCGATGCAGGGCTTCTCCTAAGCACCGCTACGATATTATCGAGGTGGAATATGGTGGAGGGGGCACCGCACATGGCTAAGAGATCAAGAGATCAATTGTTGTCTATGGGGTGCCCCCCTCCACCGTATATAAAGGGGGAGGAGAGGGCCGGCCAAGTGGAGGAGGTGCGCCCAAGGGGGGCAATCCTACTCCAAGTAGGATTCCCCCCTCTTTCCTAGTCTAAGTAGGAGAGGGGAAGGAAGGGGAGGAGAAGAAAAAGGAAAGGGGGGCCGGCCCCCTAGTCCAATTCGGTTTGGGCTAGGGGGGCCGCGCGCCCCTAGCTGGCCGCATCTCCTCTTCCACCACTTGGGCCCATGAGGCCCAATAGCCACCCGGGAGGTTCCGGTAACCTCCCAGTTTCTCCGGTATTTATCCGATAACCCCCGGAACTCATCCGGTGTCCGAATATAACATTCCAATATATCAATCTTAACGTATCGACCATTTCTAGACTCCTCGTCATGTCCGTGATCACATCCGGGGCTCTGAACTACCTTTGGTACATCAAAACACAAAACTCATAATATCGATCGTCATCTAACTTTAAGCGTGCGAACCCTACGGGTTCGAGAACTATGTAGACATGACCGAGACACATCTCCGGTCAATAACCAATAGCGGGACCTGGATGCTCATATTGGCTCCTACATATTCTACGAAGATCTTTATCGGTCAAACCGCATAACAACATACGATGTTCCCTTTGTCATCGGTATGTTACTTGCCTGAGATTCGATCGTCGGTATCTCAATACCTAGTTCAATCTCGTTACCGGCAAGTCTCTTTACTCGTTCTGTAATACATTATCTCGCAACTAACTCATTAGTCACAATGCTTGCAAGGCTTATAGTGATGTGCATTACTGAGAAGGCCCAGAGATACCTCTCCGACAATCGGAGTGACAAATCCTAATCTCGAAATACGCCAACCCAACAAGTACCTTCGGAGACACCTGTAGAGCACCTTTATAATCACCCAGTTATGTTGTGACGTTTGGTAGCACATAAAGTGTTCCTCCGGTAAACGGGAGTTGCATAATCTCATAGTCATTGGAACATGTATAAGTCATGAAGAAAGCAATAGCAACATATTAAACGATCAAGTGCTAAGCTAACGGAATGGGTCAAGTCAATCACATTATTCTCCTAATAATGTGATCCCGTTAATCAAATGACAACTCATGTCCATGGCCAGGAAACTTAACCATCTTCGATTAACAAGCTAGTCAAGTAGAGGCATACTAGTGACACTATGTTTGTCTATGTATTCACACATGTATTATGTTTCCGGTTAATACAATTCTAGCATGAATAATGAACATTTATCATGATATGAGGAAATAAATAATAACTTTATTATTGCCTCTAGGGCATATTTCCTTCAATCTCCCACTCGCACTAGAGTCAATAATCTAGATTACACAGTAATTATTCTAACACCCATGGAGCCTTGGTGTTGATCATGTTTTGCTCGTGGAAGAGGCTTAGTCAATGGGTCTGCAACATTCAGATCTGTATGTATCTTGAAAATCTCTATGTCTCCCACCTGGACTTGATCCCGGATGAAATTGAAGCGTCTCTTGATGTGCTTGGTCCTCTTGTGAAATCTGGATTCCTTTGCCAAGGCAATTGCACCAGTATTGTCACAAAAGATTTTCATTGGACCCGCTGCACTAGGTATGACACCTAGATCGGACATGAACTCCTTCATCCAGACTCCTTCATTTGCAGCTTTCGAAGCAACTATGTACTTCGCTTCACACGTAGATCCCGCCACGACGCTTTGTTTAGAACTGCACCAACTGACAGCTCCACCGTTCAATCTAAACACGTATCCGGTTTGCGATTTAGAATCGTCTGGATCAATGTCAAAGCTTGCATCGACGTAACCATTTACGACTAGCTCTTTATCACCTTCATAAACGAGAAACATATCCTTAGTCCTTTTTAGGTATTTCAGGATGTTCTTGACCGCTGTCCAGTGATCTTTGGTACCTCCCTGCTAAACTTATAGCAAGGCACACATCAGGTCTGGTACACAACATTGCATACATGATTGAGCCTATGGCTGAAGCATAGGGAACATCTTTCATCTTCTCTCTATCTTCTGTAGTGGTCGGGCATTGAGTCTTACTCAACTTCACACCTTGTAACACAGGCAAGAACCCTTTCTTTGCTTGATCCATTTTGAACTTCTTCAAAACTTTGTCAAGGTATGTACTTTGTGAAAGTCCAATTAAGCGTCTTGATCTATCTCTATAGATCTTGATGCCCAATATTTAAGCAGCTTCACTGAGGTCCTTCATTGAAAAACTCTTGTTCAAATATCCATTTATGCTATCCAGAAATTCTATATCATTTCCAATCAACAATATGTCATCTACATATAATATCATAAATGCTACAGAGCTCCCACTCACTTTCTTGTAAATACAGGCTTCTCCAAAAGTCTGTATAAATCCATATGCTTTGATCATACTATCAAAACATTTATTCCAACTCCGAGAGGCTTACACCAGTCCATAAATGGATCGCTGGAGCTTGCACACTTTGTTAGCTCCCTTTGGATCGACAAAACCTTCCAGTTGCATCATATACAACTCTTCTTCCAGAAATCCATTCAGGAATGCAGTTTTGACATCCATTTGCCAAATTTCATAATCATAAAATGTGGCAATTGCTAACATGATTCGGACAGACTTAAGCATCGCTACGGGTGAGAAAGTCTGATCGTAGTCAATCCCTTGAACTTGTCGAAAACCTTTTGCAACAAGTCGAGCTTTGTAGACAGTAACATTACTGTCAGCGTCAGTCTTCTTCTTGAAGATCCATTTATTCTCAATGGCTTGCTGATCATCGGGCAAGTCAACCAAAGTCCACACTTTGTTCTCATACATGGATCCCATCTCAGATTTCATGGCCTCAAGTCATTTTGTGGAATCTGGGCTCACCGTCGCTTCTTCATAGTTCGTAGGTTCGTCATGGTCTAGTAACATAACCTCCAGAACAGGATCACCGTACCACTCTGGCGCGGATCTTACTCTGGTTGACCTACGAGGTTCAGTAGCAACTTGATCTGAAGTTTCATGATCAATATCATTAGCTTCCTCACTAATTGGTGTAGGTGTCACAGGAACCGGTTTCTGCGATGAACTACTTTCCAATAAGGGAGCAGGTACAATTACCTCATCAAGTTCTACTTTCCTCCGACTCACTTCTTTCGATAGAAAATCCTTCTCTAGAAAGGATCCAAATTTAGCAACAAAAGTCTTGCCTTCAGATCTGTGATAGAAGGTGTACCCAACAGTTTCCTTTGGGTATCCTATGAAGACACATTTCTTCGATTTGGGTTCGAGCTTATCAGGTTGAAGCTTTTTCACATAAGCATCGCAGCCTAAAACTTTAAGAAACAACAACTTTGGTTTCTTGCCAAACCACAGTTCACAAGGCGTCGTCTCAACGGATTTCGATGGTGCCCTATTTAACGTGAATGCAGCCATCTCTAAAGCATAACCCCATAACGATAGCGGTAAATCAGTAAGAGACATCATAGATCGCACCATATCTAGTAAAGTACGATTACGACATTCAGACACTCCATTACGCTGTGGTGTTCCGGGTGGCGTGAGTTGCGGAAATATTCCGCATTGTTTCAAATGTAGGCCAAACTCATAACTCAAATATTCTCCTCCACGATCATATCGTAGAAACTTTATTTTCTTGTTACGATGATTTTCCACTTCACTCTGAAATTCTTTGAACTTTTCAAATGTTTCGGACTTATGTTTCATTAAGTAGATATACCCATATCTTCTCAAATCATCTGTGAAGGTGAGAAAATAACGATATCCTCTACGAGCTTCAATGTTCATTGGACCACATACATCAGTATGTATGATTTCCAATAACTCTGTTGCTTGCTCCATTGTTCCGTAGAACGGAGTTTTAGTCATCTTGCCCATGAGGCATGGTTCGCAAGTACCAAGTGATTCATAATCAAGTGATTCCAGAAGTCCATTAGAATGAAGTTTCTTCATGTGCTTTACACCAATATGACCTAAACGGCAGTGCCGCAAATAAGTTGCACTATCATTATCAACTCTGCATCTTTTGGCTTCAATACTATGAACATGTGTATCACTACTAACAAGATTTAGTAAAAATAGACCACTCATCAAGGGTGCATGACCATAAAAGATATTACTCATATAAATAGAACAACCATTATTCTCTGATTTAAATGAATAACCGTCTCGCATCCAAGAAGATCCATATATAATGTTTATGCTCAACGCTGGCACCAAATAACAATTATTTAGGTCTAAAACTAATCCCGAAGGTAGATGTAGAGGTAGCGTGCCGACTGCGATCACATCGACTTTGGAACCATTTCCCACGTGCATCGTCACCTCGTCCTTAGACAATCTTCGCTTAATCCATAGTCCCTGTTTCGAGTTGCAAATATTAGCAACAGAACTAGTATCAAATACCCAGGTGCTACTGCGAGCATTAGCAAGGTACACATCAATAACATGTATATCACATATACCTTTGTTCACCTTGCCATCCTTCTTATCTGCCAAATACTTGGGGAAGTTCCGCTTCCAGTGACCAGTCTGCTTGCAGTAGAAGCACTCAGTCTCAGGCTTAGGTCCAGACTTGGGTTTCTTCTCTTGAGTAGCAACTTGTTTGTTGTTCTTTTTGAAGTTCCCCTTCTTCTTCCCTTTGCCCTTTTTCTTGAAATTGGTGGTCTTGTTGACCACCAACACTTGATGCTCCTTCTTGATTTCTACCTCCACAGCCTTTAGCATTGCGAAGAACTCGGGAATTGTCTTATCCATCCCTTGCATATTATACTTCATCACGAAGCTTTTGTAGCTTGGTGGCAGTGATTGAAGAATTCTGTCAATGACACTATCATCCGGAAGATTAACTCCTAGCTGAATCAAGTGATTATTATACCCAGACATTCTGAGTATATGTTCACTGACAGAACTATTCTCCTCCATCTTGCAGTTGTAGAACTTATTGGAGACTTCATATCTCTCAATCCGGACATTTGCTTGAAATATTAACTTCAACTCCTGGAACATCTCATATGCTCCATGACGTTCAAAACATCGTTGAGGGAGTCCTGGATTAGGGGGTGTTCGGATAGCCGGACTATACCTTCAGCCGGACTCCTGGACTATGAAGATACAAGATTGAAGACTCCGTCCCGCGTCCGGAAGGGACTTTCCTTGGCGTGGAAGGCGAGCTTGGCGATACGAATATGAAGATCTCCTACCATTGTAACCGACTCTATGTAACCCTAACCCTATCCGGTGTCTATATAAACCGGAGGGTTTTAGTCCGTAGGACAACATACACATCAACAATCATACCATAGGCTAGCTTCTAGGGTTTAGCCTCCTCGATCTCGTGGTAGATCTACTCTTGTACTACCCATATCATCAATATTAATCAAGCAGGACGTAGGGTTTTACCTCCATCGAGAGGGCCCAAACCTGGGTAAAACTTCGTGTCCCTTGTCTCCTGTTACCATCCGGCCTAGACGCACAGTTCGGGACCCCCTACCCGAGATCCACCGGTTTTGACACCGACATTGGTGCTTTCATTGAGAGTTCCTCTGTGTCGTCGCCATCAGGAAGGATGCCTCGCCCCGTCTTTAAGGACGGCACCGTTGCTAAGGGAGCTTTGGCTGTCGGCCAAACCCTCCGGTTAGGTGGCTTTCTTATGACCGCCTGTTCGGCTTCTGCGCCGACGATGACCTCTCGAGCCATCGAAAACAATCTTCATGTCAACTCGGAACTCGCCGAGCAGTTAGATCCAATAGAGCTTTCCTCCATAAACGAGCTCTTGGATCGCTTCGCTGCCCTGGGAGTCGCTACGGATTACGACCAGATTGGGCCTAAAACCGATCTGAGAGAGATTAACTCTCCCCAAGTCACCCATCATGTTGCCGTGGTAGAGGGACAGTGCGGCGACCCTTCATCTATCTTAAGGACTCGCTATGTCCGGATCCCCGATCCCTCCAAGCCGGATACCCGAGGAGGGGAGGATATCACTCAAGACCTGAACTTAGAGTCAGGCGACGGGCTGGATTCATTAGACAACATCCAGGAATCCAAATTGTCGATGTCAGAAATTCCTCGGCCTCTGAGCCTTAGATGGGGTGAGGCTTCGAATTTAATTCCACCCACCCACCCCAACATAAGCGATCTATCCAAAATCAGGCAAGAACCCGATGAAACAGTACATCATTACTGGGCCAGATTCCTCCTGGTTAAGAACAGGCTAAGGGACTGCCGCGAGGAAGATGCAATCTCAATCTTCTGCAATAGTTGCACGGACAAGGGAATACTCAACGCCATGAGTCACCGTGATATTACACGCTTTGCTAACTTGGCGTCCATTGTACGGAAGTATTGTGTGATGGAAAGCGCCTGGAAAACCGAAATAAAATTTTGGGACAATCCGGCCCTGAATACAAACCCAGTGCGAAATAAAAGGGTGCATCATCACCAGTCACCCGGGTCAAGCACTAAAAAGCAAAAACCCTCTACAGGGCATGGAACCGTACTGGAAGGGTGGCTTAATGGACCCTGTAAAATTCACAGTACAGAGGACGCCACACCAACTCACAGCCTTAGAGCATGTTGGATACTCCGGCAGGTGGCCAAAATTGGCGAAAATCTCCTAATTCCGGAGGCCACAGAAAGCCACCCCAGAGACACCAATACAGTATTAACAGTCTTCGAGACTTTCGCATCAAATAATATTCGAAAAAGGACACTCCGCGGCCTTGCCGAAGTCTACCAAGTAGCAACAATAAACCCATGGAGTGACACAGCTATTACCTTTAACGCCAGTGATGAACCTAAATTCCGAACAGCCCGAGCACCAGCCGCATTGGTCCTCAGTCCAATAGTGGACGGCTTTCGTCTTACCAAGGTACTCATGGACGGCGGGAGCGGATTGAACCTCATTTACGAGGAGACTCTTCAAAAAATGGAAATAGACTGGAACCGCATTGAGCGAATCAGCACAACCTTTAGAGGAATAATCCCCAGTCGGGAAGCGCGCTGTACAGGAAAAATCACACTAGATGTGGTGTTCGGCACGCCAGATAATTACAGGTCCGAAGAGGTCACGTTCCAGGTGGCTCCATTCAGCAGCGGTTATCACGCTCTGCTAGGGCGGGAAGCATTTACAATCTTCCAAGCAATACCCCATTACGGGTACATGAAGCTCAAGATGCCCGGGCCTAACGGGATCATCACTCTCGCTAGTGATCTGGACATAGCACTCCGCACCGAAAACAAGACAGCCGCACTGGCCCTCGAGGCACTATCCGAAGCCCTAGCAGCTGAGGAGCTGACTGTGCTGCGCTCTACGGTGAATAGGGACGATGTGGTACTCGACAAAAGATCCAAGTCCACCTCCTTTAAACCGGCAGAAGAAATAGTCAAATTCCAAGTCCATCCAACGGACCCCAATAAAACAGCTTCCATCGAGGCACAGTTAAACCCTGATGTCGACGCCGCATTGCGAGAGTTCCTACGAGAGAACCGGGACATTTTTGCCTGGCACCCTTCAGACATGCTAGGAATCCCACGCAGGCTGGCCAAGCACAGCTTAAATATCCAAACAGGATTCAAACCTGTCAAACAGGCTCTTCGGTGTTTTTCTGAACCTAAGAGACAGGCCATGGGAGAGGAGCTAGCAAAGCTATTGGAGGCCGGGTTCATCAGAGATATAAAACATCCGGACTGGCTAGCAAACCTAGTGATGGTACCAAAGAAGGACAAATCCTGGCGCCTGTGTGTTGATTTCAAAGACCTTAACAAGGCTTGCCCAAAGGATCCCTTCCCCCTCCCCGCATCGACCAAATTATCGACGCTACCGCAGGACACGATTCATTGTGTTTCCTCAACGCATATTCTGGCTACCATCAAATCAAGATGGCAGAACCAGACCAAGCCGCAACGGCATTTATCACACCATACGGGCCATTCTGCTTCAACACGATGCCCTTCGGGCTCAAAAATGCCGGTGCAACATATCAGCGCATAATTCAGACATGTCTGGCAAGCCAGATCGGCAAAACAGTGGAGGCATATGTAGATGATGTGGTCGTCAAAACAAGACATGTTGAATCTCTAGTATACGACTTGAGGCTCACATTTGATAACCTCCGAACATAGGACATCAAGCTCAACCCAGAAAAATGCGTTTTCGGCATTCCAGCCGAAAAGCTCTTGGGCTTCATTGTATCCGGCAGAGGAATTGAAGCAAATCCAGCCAAGATCCGAGCTCTATCGCAACTGGATATCCCAAAGGACCTCAAACAAATACAAAAGTTAACCGGATGCGTGGCGGCTCTAAGCCGCTTTATCTCCCGCTTGGGAGAGAAGGCCCTACCCCTTTACCGCCTCCTTCGGCGCACCGAACACTTCAAATGGACGGACGCAGCCACGACCGGACTCGACGAAATAAAAGCCATACTGGCAACAAACCCAGTCCTGGCCGCGCCAAACATTAGCGAACCAATGCTATTATACATTGCAGCAACACATCAGGTTGTAAGCGCAGTGCTCATCGTCGAACGAGAAGCGGACGGACACAAATTCCCCCTTCAAAAGCCGGTCTATCATGTGTCCACTGTCCTCACTCCCTGCAAATCACGGTACCCGCATTATCAAAAGACTGCGTACACGGTATTCATGGCATCCTGGAAGCTACGACACTACTTTCAAGAGTGTTCAATAACAGTATCCTCGGAAGTACCACTTAACGATATTATAAAAACCCGTGACGCAACGGGCCGGATTGCGAAATGGGCCATCGAGATCCTCCCATTCGATATAACTTATAAGCCACAACGAGCCATCAAGTCACAAGTCTTGGCCGACTTCGTCGCAGAATGGACGGAGGCCGAACTCCCTAAAGAGTACGACACATATTCAAATTGGATCATGCATTTCGACGGCTCCAAGATGTTGGCCGGACTGGGGGCTGGCGTCGTTTTGACGTCCCCCACAGGAGACACAGTTCAATACATACTACAGATTATGTACACGGACTCCAACAATGCAGCCGAATATGAGGCCCTTTTACATGGTCTCTGGATGGCAGTATCCATGGGCATCCAACGCCTAGAGGTGCGCAGGGACTCGAACCTCGCAATATCCCAAATAAATGGAGACTTCGATGCCAAGGATCCAAAAATGGCAGCTTACCGCAACGCCGTCCTAAAAATGTCAGCTCGGTTCGAGGGGCTTGAATTTCACCATATAGCCCAGGAAAATAATCAGGCGACAGATGTCTTGGCACGCATCGGCGCAAAATGCGATGTAGTCCCCCCCCCAACATCTTCTTGGAAAGGCTGTTCAAGCCATCCGTAGCATGGGAAGGGGAGCCGAACAATAACAGCCCGGACCCAACCGCACTGCCCAACACCGACCATTCTGACACAATCGGAGGCTCTGCCAATGAAATAACACCTTCAGCCCACGTAATAATGGCCGTCATTGCCCCGTGGACAGAACCATTCCTCGCCTACCTTACTAGGCAGGAACTCCCCGAGGACCAAAATGAGGCACGCTGCATAGTGCGGCGATCCAAAGCCTATAGAGTCCACGAGGGAGAGCTTTATAAGAAAAGCACTACCGGAGTCCTTCAAAGGTGCATCTCCGAAGAGGAGGCGCGGAATCTCCTGCCTGAAATTCATGCCGGACTCGGCGGTCATCACGCTGCAGCCCGGTCCCTTGTAAGCAAGGCCTTCTGTACATGCTTTTATTGGCCGATGGCCCGGGCAGACGCTCAGGACTTAGTCCAACGATGCACCGGTTGCCAGCTCTTTGCAAACCAAAGCCATATGCCACCCACCGCCCTCCAAACCATCCCCATTACTTGGCCCTTTGCGGTCTGGGGGCTGGACATGGTTGGACCCCTTAAAGGAGGAACCCACAAGCAAAAATACTTACTGGTCATGGTGGATAAGTTCACCAAATGGATAGAAGCCAAGCCTGTTAAGACGGCCGAATCCGGACTGGTGATAGACTTTATATCCGGGGTTGTACACCGTTACGGCGTCCCCCACAGCATCATCACTGATAACGGCACGAACTTCATGGCCAATGAGGTAAAACTCTGGTGCAAAAACATGGGCATCAAGCTCGATTGTGCTTCCGTCTATAACCCACAAACTAACGGCCAGGTCGAACATGCAAATGGTCTTATCATGAGTGGCATCAAACCCAGATTAGTGCGGTCCCTCAAGGAATCTAACACACACTGGGTAGAGGAGCTCGACTCCGTACTCTGGGGGCTGCGGACCATGCCGAATTGCATCACCGGATACACACCATTCTTTATGGTGTACGGCGCAGAGGCAGTTTTGCCTTGCGACATAATTCATGACTCACCTCGAGTGCCCATGTCCGAAGAAAGAGAAGCCGAGCTCGATCGGCAGGACAGCTTGGACGCATTGGAGGAGGAGCGTGACGTGGCAAAAGCCCGCTCCGCATTTTATCAACAACAGGCTTGAAGATACCAAAGCAGAGAAGTACGGGCCAAAAATTACAATGTTGGCGAATTAGTTCTACGACTAGCGGACAAGAAAAAGGACAAACTCAAGCCCAAGTGGGAAGGTCCCTTCATAATTGACCAAGTCCTGACTGGTGGAGCGTACCGCCTGCGGGATGCATCGGATAACCGACTCGAGCCAAACCCATGGAACGCAGCCCGTCTCCGAAGATTCTATGCCTAGCGCCGGACTCTGTGTTCGTCTCATTCCTCTGTCCATTTTTTATATTTTCTGTCTTACATTTCTCTTCTTCTTCTTCTTCTTCTTCTCTCTCTCCCTTATAGCCTCTAAAGGCTCATAAAGTGACGCGCTACCCGCACTCATTAAACCTGGGGGCTTCTTTAAATAGAAGCTTATTCATACGGGCTTCATTCCCAACACATGTGTCACACTTCCGCATGTACCTTTTATTCACCATTATATGCATCGATATGACTTAAGTTTTGGCCAAGCTGGGTTGCCTGGCTCCTGTGCTTACCCCTACGCTCCCGATTGTTCGGCTAGGTGGTAAAGGGAGCACCTCTGCGATTGTTACTGCCGGGTCAGCCGGATGTGTACCTCAGACTGGGTGAAGCCGAAAGCTAGCGTTCTTAAGGGAATATTCGGTCGGTGAACTAAAGATGATCTTCTTTTATTTTTATCTATACACCCCTAGATGTTTTTCCTGCGTCTCTTTTCGCAGCATGGACATGCACCTTAGGGCATGCCTCCCAGGGAAAGGAACCCCTAACGGAACTATTCTCCCTGGAAGATGTTTCTTACTAACCATGTAATATAACATACCTAGTTGGGCACTTGTCTGTTCACGCCCTAATGACCCCTACGCCTGGTCTCCATGCATTCCCCGGTTCCTATATAACCGCATGGGAATTCGGACACACTCCGGACCATCAGGTCCCGAGGCTGAAGCGAAAAGGTCGGCCATGACAAATGATCTACAATCCGGCTAGAAGGCATTGTAAATGTCAATTAAATTACATAGTCATTTTGACTGGTTGTATTCCTCTTCAATACCATCTAACAGGCTGTCTAATTTACAGTCCTGCTGGGAATACTTTGCGGCCAACTCTACTTGGCCGTATACTAAGCTTACAGGGATCTCCTTCCCATCGGGCCCTACAGGACCGACCTCGGCCATGTGGTTGGGGTCAGCCTTTGCGTACTGCGTCTTCACCATGGCCCAGGCCTCCCTAGCGCCTTGACGGCAGGCTGATATCTTCCACAATCGGAAGCGCCGCCGTGCTCCCTTTAGCTTCTCCGCAAGCTCTCCAAGACCTTCGGGCATGGAGACGGATGGCCACAGGGCCTCTGCGACGCCTCGCATCGCCTACCGAACTCGATCGAGCAGTTGCGAGAGCTCAAGAAGAAGGTCACCCGTAGAACTGGGCATCTCCTCTGCAGGACGACCTGTTAGCACACCTATAGACATTGCTCTGTTAGTCGACTTCCCCGCCGAACTTTCTTTCAAAAGGTTCGTTCAAGCACTTACTAAATATGCCGCGCCGAAGCCGCTGATTCTCCTTCACGGAGTCTGACAGCTGGGCACGAACATCTTTCAGCTCGACGCCCAGCTTGGTGTTGGCATCTTGGAGATTGTTCTTCTCCCCCATCACCTTTAGCAGCACCCTCTCACCAGCCTTTAGCTGGCGTAGGAGGTGTTGCCTTTCCAGATTCAATCCGGTGCCATCTGCAATTTCATTTGTCAGATTCGCACCAAAGCCGTGCTTCGCAAAGTACTTATCTTTCGAAGTGTATATTACCAGAGGGGGTTTCCTTAGGCTCCCCTGCCGCGGCTAGTGCGGCCTCCAGTTGGGCTTTGCACTCTTCCAGCTCCTTGGACAGTAGGGAATTCTTTTCTGTAAGAACCTGCATATCAAATGATCCTTAAATCAGTTATTCTAACTGTTTCAAGTCTCGGGGGCTACTGCTATATATATAATTACCAAAATTTTCTTACCCGTATGTCTTTTACATATTGCTCCGTGGCTCTGGCTAGACCATTTTGAGCGGCACAGAGGTGCGCATCTCCTGAGTTGAAGGCATCTAACGCCCCTTGGGAGAAACAAGCGTCGCGAAGAATTGTCCGGCGACGCCGGTGGTTCATGGCACTCTCCACCTCAGAGTTGGTGGCAGACAACCCGTCCACATCCTCCGTCAGAGGAGCGTCTGGCGCGCGCCTTGTGTTTGCCTCCGCCTCCGGACCAGGCTTTGGAGCCTGGCTGGTGGAGGCGTGGTTGGCAGCCTCTCCGGGTATATTTCGGCGAGGTCTCTTAGTCCTGAAGAGAGCACGAGTGTCAATGTGCCTCGAAGGTATAACACCTGGGATAAGGGGGCGCGCCATACCTTTGCGCTGACGCCTCGGTCCGGACTGAACTTCTTTTCGGCCCACGGGGCCCTACGGCCCCTCGTTGGCTTGTCGCCGTAGGTTCGGCCTTCCGCCTTAAAAACCTCCCCTACAAAGTTCGGTTGCAATCAGGAAACTAAACACGAGTGGGCGGACACCTATTCAGGGTACTGGGACTTCGATCTCAGGTACCTGGGGCGTCAGGATTAGCCCTGCGTAATCGGCCGTAATGGCCACCAAGGCATTGTCCTCGCTCAATTGATGGAACACTCCATCAATCAGCTCCACAGATATGTCCGGATCCTCTTGAGAGGCCGGGTCGAGGGACCGTCCTGGGTCCTCGGGTTGTGGAGGAGGGCTGCTTATTTCCTTAACATCCCGGTGCAGTTCCTGCATTAAAGTCGTCAGACTGAATATTTAACAATGGGAATACAAAACGGATGGACAAGTAAATACGGCCGCTTACCTAGCTCGGGGGATTGTGCATGGAGAATCCACCCTGAGGGTTGACGCGGAGAAATTCCTCCTCTTGTCCCTTATACAAAGTGGACAAGATTTTTAGTAGAGCGGCAGCTGAGTCCGGCCCCTTACGACCATAGCGGGTGGCGTCGTCCTCCCCGTTGAAGTCCCACATGGAGTGGCTTCTATACTGAAGCGGCTGCGCCCCCCGCATAATGCATTCGGCCATAACCCCAATCATGGTTAGTCCGGAATGGGCTAACAATCTTATTCGGCCCATCAGGTAAATGATGTCTCTGTCACTTTCCCTCTTAGGGCTCCGTGGGCGCCAGCTTAGGCGCTTCTTTAAGGGAGCACTATTGAATTCAGGGAGGCCGATCCGGACAGGATCCGGCAGCGGGATGTCTTCTATATAGAACCATTCCGAGGGCCAGTCTTCGGACGCCTTCTTTGGGGTTCCGGACAGATATCCGGTCCCGGCGATGCGCCACACTTCGGCTCCGCCCACTTGATACATTGACCCCTTCTTGGAATGGGGCACGAGGCAAAATAGCTCCTTCCACAGTTCAAAATCAGCTTCAACACCCAAGAACAGCTTGCAGAGGGCTACAAAGCCCGCGATATGCAATATTGAGGCAGGCGTGAGATGATGTAGCTGGAGGCCGTAGAACTCTAGCAGCCCCCGGAGAAATGGGTGGATTGGAAATCCGAGCCCCCTTATTAAGTAAGGGACAAGGCACACCCGCTCTGGCATTCTCTGCTTGCTCTCCGCCGTTGTAGACGGCAAGACCGGCTCGAACCGGGACCATATAGGCCGAGGGGAGAAATCCCTTGGTCTGGAGCGTCACTAGCTCGCTATGCAGGGTGGAACATCTCTCCCAATATCCAGGCTTAGGGCTGGAAGGGCGAGGGGAGGAGTTGCGACGGCTGGCCATGGTGGAATGGACCTTTGTCGGATGCGCTCTGATGAACACTCGCGGAGGGGAGAAGGTGTGGATTGGATCTAAATCCTCATCCCCTTAAATAGGGCAGCTCATTTACGCGGCTAGGGGTGTGAATGTAAAAACACTCGGACTTTTCATATTCGTTTGACACGTGGGAAGCGGCCATTATTGGGCGTAGAAGCCAAGGAGCGCAACATCTACAAGAAACCAGACTTTATTCAAACAGGTACACGGAATTTGGAGGAGAACCCTCCTTGCAATGCCGAAGACAATCTGCGCGCCGGACTCATCGTCATTGAAGCCTGGTTCGGGGGCTACTGAGGGAGTCCTGGATTAGGGGGTGTTCGGATAGCCGGACTATACCTTCGGCCGAACTCCTGGACTATGAAGATACAAGATTGAAGACTCCGTCTCGCGTCCGGAAGGGACTTTCCTTGGCATGGAAGGCAAGCTTGGCGATACGGGTACGAAGATCTCCTACCATTGTAACCGACTCTATGTAACCCTAACCCTATCCGATGTCTATATAAACAGGAGGGTTTTAGTCCGTAGGACAACATACACGTCAACAATCATACCATAGGCTAGCTTCTAGGGTTTAGCCTCCTTGATCTCGTGGTAGATCTACTCTTGTACTACCCATATCATCAATATTAATCAAGCAGGACGTAGGGTTTTACCTCCATCAAGAGGGCCCGAAGCTGGGTAAAACTTCGTGTCCCTTGTCTTCTGTTACCATCCGGCCTAGACGCACAGTTCGGGACCCCCTACCCGAGATCCGCCGGTTTTGACACCGACAATGGTTGAAGTCCCGGTTCTAAGCCGTAAAGCATGTCACACTGAACTATCGAGTAGTCATCAGCTTTGCTCTGCCAGACGTTCATAACATCTGGTGTTGCTCCTGCAGCAGGTCTGGCACCTAGCGGTGCTTCCAGGACGTAATTCTTCTGTGCAGCAATCAGGATAATCCTCAAGTTACGGACCCAGTCCGTGTAATTGCTACCATCATCTTTCAACTTTGCTTTCTCAAGGAACGCATTAAAATTCAACGGAACAACATCACGGGCCATCTATCTACAATTAACATAGACAAGCAAAATACTATCAGGTACTAAGTTCATGATAAATTTAAGTGCAATCAATCATATTACTTAAGAACTCCCACTTAGATAGACATCCCTCTAATCATCTAAGTGATCACGTGATCCAAATCAACTAAACCATGTCCGATCATCACGTGAGATGGAGTAGTTTCATTGGTGAACATCACTATTGATCATATCTACTATATGATTCATGCTCGACCTTTTGATCTCAGTGTTCCGAGGCCATATCTGCATATGCTAGGCTCGTCAAGTTTAACCTGAGTATTCCGCGTGTGCAACTGTTTTGCACCCGTTGTATTTGAACGTAGAGCCTATCACACCTGATCATCATCTGGTGTCTCAGCACGAAGAACTTTCGCAACGATGCATACTCAGGGAGAACACTTTTATCTTGAAATTAGTGCTGTTTTAACCTTCTCAAGGACCGGGTGTAGCCACACTCGGTTCAACTAAAGTTGGAGAAACTGGCACCCGCCAGCCACCTGTGTGCAAAGCACGTCGGTAGAACCAGTCTCGCATAAGCGTACGCGTAATGTCAGTCCGGGCCGCTTCATCCAACAATACCGCCGAACCAAAGTGTGACATGCTGGTAAGCAGTATGACTTGTATCGCCCACAACTCACTTGTGTTCTACTCGTGCATAAACATCTACGCATAAAACCTGGCTCGGATGCCACTGTTGGGAAACATAGTAATTTCAAAAAAATTCCTACGCACACGCAAGATCTGAAGGAAATATGCCTAGAGGCAATAATAAAGTTATTATTTATTTCCTTATATCATGATAAATGTTTATTATTCATGCTAGAATTGTATTAACCGGAAACATAATACATGTGTGAATACATAGACAAACAGAGTGTCACTAGTATGCCTCTACTTGACTAGCTCGTTGATCAAAGATGGTTATGTTTCCTAACCATAGACATGAGTTGTCATTTGATTAACGGGATCACATCATTAGAGAATGATGTGATTGACTTGACCCATTCCGTTAGCTTAGCACTTGATCGTTTAGTTTGTTGCTATTGCTTTCTTCATGACTTATACATGTACCTATGACTATGAGATTATGCAACTCCCGTTTACCGGAGGAACACTTTGTGTGCCACCAAACGTCACAACGTAACTGGGTGATTATAAAGGTGCTCTACAGGTGTCTCCAAAGGTACTTGTTGGGTTGGCGTATTTTGAGATTAGGATTCACTACTAGGAAAAGGGCTATAGATGGGATTGACACTAATGGCGCACCAGAAAGATGGTGCGCCATTAGTATATACTAATGGCGCACCACAATCTGATGCGCCATTAGAGTTTAAACTACTAATGGCGCACCATGCTACGGGTGCGCCATTAGTATCAATTTTTTTTAACTAGTGCGCCTGTCCAAACATACTAATGGCGCATCCGGGCAAAGTGCGCCATTAGTAGTTGTAACTACTAATGGCGCACCAGGCAGCAGGTGCGCCATTAGTATAGAATTTTTTTTTGAACTAGTGCGCCTATCCAAACATACTAATGGCGCATCCTGCCCAAGTGCGCCATTAGTAGTTGTAACTACTAATGGCTCACCAGGCAGTGGGTGCGCCATTAGTATAGATTTTTTTTTGAACTAGTGCGCCTATCCAAACATACTAATGGCGCATCCTGCTTAAGTGCGCCATTAGTAGTTGTAACTACTAATGGCGCACCATGCAAGAGGTGCGCCATTAGTAAGTGGGAAGCAACAAGATATTTGGGACAGCCTCTCCTACCCACACACTCACTTTCTCCCCACTTTATTCTCTCCACCTCCTCCTTGTCTCGGGTGCCTCCTCTTTTTCACCTCATTTCCACCATAGATTCATTCAAATTAAGTGGTTAAATTACCTTGTTTTAATAGGTAAGTAAGGGGGGAAGCTATATTTAGGTTGTTCTCCTTACAACAATGTGCACATGCACTTTTTACGGCCTAGCTAGATCTATGTATGTTCGTGGTGTTGCATATGTTTGTGGTGTTGCATATGTGTTTGTGTTTGGAGGTGTACCGGTATTTGATATGCGATAGTTGCCAATATTTTGCCGGAATGTTGATTCATTTCCGTTTCGGCGAGAATTTTGGCATTAAGCATTCTTTTTGGTCCTATTTTTAGGGAAAGTCATGCCAAATTTTTGTTTGGTTCTAAAATATCGTTTTGCTCTACCCCGCAGGCGACCATGGTCCGCACGATGACCGAAGGCATCATGAATAGGTTTTTGAGGTCCGCGAAGGCCGAGATGCTTCAAAAGAACGAGACGGAGATAAGATGTCCGTGTCGAAGATGCAAGCTGAAGAGCCTTATTGCGGACCCGGATTCCGGGCAGGTGCGGGACCACCTGCTGTTGCGTGGTTTCATGGATGGCTATCGGTGGCAAGGTGATGAAGATGACTACGAAGTCGTACATGCGGGCCGGGCAAGAAATGAGGAAGGGCAGCAAGACAACCACCGCGGCTCGGGCGGGCGAGAAGACGAAGAATCCCCAGGAGATGATCACGACTGTGATGCTGTACACAGTCATCATGTAGAAGATGCAGGACATGATGATGAGGAAGATGCTGGAGCAGGCGACGGGCATGATCATGAAGATGATGATGCCGGCGGAGCAGACGACGCTGGACCATCGATGGGCTGGGTGCAGGACCCTCATATTCAAGAGCTGCTTCTCAAGCAGACGGATAACGCAAGAGCTGCCGCCCGAGAGAAAGCCAAGATGGATCAACTTGAGTTAGACGCGGTTACTCCATTGTATGAAGGATGCAGGCCCGAGGATACCCGCCTGAAAGTAACGCTCATGGCCCTGGAGATGAAGGTAAAACACAAAATGACCGACGCATGCTTCGACGAGAACATGTCATTCTGGCACGAACGTCTTCCCAAGGGGAACAAGTGCCCGACCAGTTTGGAGGAGGCGAAGAAAATCGTGTGTCCTCTGGATTTACC
>NC_041390.1:113865638-113929829 GCF_002162155.2 Triticum dicoccoides
TGTTGTCATAAAGTTTGATTTGTCCATGCCCTATTTCATGTTGTGTGAATAACAAGGGCATTTTGGTGTGCATTTGACAAGATCTAGGCTCTAAGTTGTAATGTTCAGATTGGTGGTAGTCCTGCTTGCCTTTGTTGCTCTCATTGGTTTACTATTTTACTTTATCTTCTTTTGATCATTTGTAGCAACTAGCAATACAGCAGATACAAGATGTTATACTTCATGCAACATCTCTTCGCAGAGTATATGAGTACATGGATTATTTTCTTATGTTATCTTTTCGTGCTCACTGTTTCCATTTACTTGCAGACATTGGGCCTCCTGAGGAGCTATACACATGTCAGAAACTACAGCAGTCAACTTTCAGGTTAGTAGCTGAACAAGTGCTATTTGGATTTTGATCACTGGTTCGCTACGGATGACTCTAATACCTTTTTGCTCTCTACAGGTCTTATTCCAGTTGGTCCCCAAAGCTCAAAGCTGACAAGGTGAGTAGTAACCTTTGTACTTAGTTGTATTCTGTAGAGGCGTTTTTGACGACTTCATTGTAAAATGTGGTGCATGAAAAGATTATCTTTATTTCCCAGTTTAAGATGAACTGAGTAGGTTTGATTGAGTGCATGATCAGTATTTACACCGCTTGATCGAAACAATTCCGTCTTATTGCTCTCTTGGTCATCAACGTTTCTGCCTATGAGTTCGATCTTCTACCAACTGGTAGAGAATAACATCTCACCACTGATGATAATGGTGTTCTAGCATCGCACATTGCTGCATTAAACAAGTTGGGTACAATAATAGCCTTTCATAACTTATAATGACAAACATTGGTTCCATTAACCCCACAAATCCCGACAGATTCAGGGGAACGGGGTTCAGACTCACATAAGCAGCTTGCCATGAACCGTGCGGTAATGGTGTTCTAGCACGCACATTGTTGTGAATAGTATATATCGAGAGGACTCCACTATGCAACCTTTGACATGCTCATCACATACTGTTATTTATAGTGAACCTTCTTTACTTGTATTTACAGGGAAACAATTGGTACAATTCTTGCCCGGGGCCACAGCTGAAATAGAGACGCCAGTTAGTGCTGTTTCCATTAGGAGGATTCCAAGGTATATACCCCAATTCTATTTAAATATAAATTGGAAAAATCTCTTTCAAAATTTGGTACAATTGCTTGAATTTTTGGAAAAATCTCTTGAACAACTGCTGATATCCTAAAAATTCAGAACAATATAGATATCATTTTGAAGTTTGAAACTAAAAAATATCGACAGCAGTAATTGTTCTAAGATGGTTCAGGATAGTGGATCTTAGGCATTACATTTTTCTTTTTGATGAAATAGGCATTATATTTAAGCTGGCCGTACAGTAGGCATAACCTTCCACCGACCACTCACATATCCAATTTCCATGATCCTCAACGGAAGTCAGAAACACAACATATCCATGGACTTCTCATTGTTCAAAATCTTCTCTTAGGATTAACCACAACAGCATATCGGGGGTTCAGGAATCAAAATATCAGTTACATCAAGAGTTAGCAATGACCAAACTGGCATGTAACAGAGACACTATAAAAGATAGCCAACATCCAGTTAGGCCAACATAACAGTGAACAAAACTACTGTCAATCAGCTCAGTTCTAGTGCTATTGGATTTTTCTCGATTGTATTCTTGCAGTTTTGAAAATTCAGTTTATTCGGTTACTGAAAATTCAGTTAATTCAGTTAGGCACACAAATTTCAGAACTTTTGTGTGCCCTAGTACTTGGTGTTTGTAGAAAACCAGGAGTGTCAATGGGACTAGAATTCACTTGTTCTTATATGGGTTTATAAAACTTGTTCATGTACTGAACTACTAATGCCTTGTGATGCTCTGAATTACTTGTGATGCCTCTGAATTACTTGTGATCACATTGAGAAAGACTTGTAAAGATGATGATCATCTTTAACAGAAAACAATTTGTGATGATTTTGCTAGTTTGCTGGGTTTTGTCTCCGACCATCGTGTCGTGATGATTTTGCAGGTACCCCGAGAGGCCCTTGAGTTTGCCGGAATGTCGATTAACTTCCGTTCCGGCAAATTCGGGTACTCCATATGTCCTATTTTCAGCAAAGGTCATGCTGAAATTTTCCGTGAATTTTAGCATGACTTTGCTAAAAATAGGACATATGGGGTACTTGTGACTAATGCATGGGCCAGGGTATCTTAGTAGTTAATTAAGTAGGATCAAGTGCCCCGGCGTACTTGTGACTAATGCATGGCTTTTAGGGTGCCTCGGTGTCGATAAAAACCGAAATGATGAAAAGTTAGGCTTTTAGGGTGCCTTGGCGTCGAAAAACCCTCAATGATAAAAGCTTAGATTTTAGGATGCCTCGGTGTCGACAAACCCTAAATGATGAGACCATGATCTTGTTCCTTGACAATAACCAACTTTTTGACCAAACTTTGTTTCTATTTAGAGAGAAACATGGCCCACAACGATGAGGCCGGGGGTTCGGGCGGCAAGGCATTCTGGGAGCTGTCCCAGGAGATGGAGGAACAACCTCACTTGTATGAGGCCGCCGCCTTCCCCACCGATCCTGAGACCACGGATGGTGCCGCCGAGGATGACCACACTGATGCCACCACTGATGGTGCCGCCGAGGATGCCACCACTGATGATGGCGGCGCACGCACAGATAGCAGCCAGCCGAAGAGGCAACGGAAGGACCGGCGCCCGATCGTGCTCCGCACCCTCAAGGAGGAAGTTACTAAAGTGGACTCCAACGGGAATCCAACGGCGCCCGAACGAATAGTCAAGGGGTACTCGCTTCAGCTCGGGTTCATTGTCCGGAGCACCGTCTCGATCAACACCGAGAACCTGAGGCATCCTGACCGAGGGAATTTGCGCAACCTCCTCTTCACGAAGCTGCACGAACGATACAAGTTCCCCGCTGAATTCGAAAACACAAGCCTCAAAGGGAATAAAGTGAACAATGCTGCCCTCACGAAGATGAGCAAGGCCCTGTCTACTTGGAAAAGCAATGTGAAGAGAATGATCGAGAAAGGTGAGAGTTATGAGAAGATCAAGGAGAAAAATCCTTCGATCACCGAAGATGACTACAACGACTTCAAGATCAATTGCTCGAGCACCGCAAGCTCCCAATCAAGTGAGTGGGGGAAACAAATGCGGGAGCTGAACATAGGGGAACACACACTCGGTCCCGGCGGTTACAGAGTGGCGGAGCCTATATGGGACAAGGAGGAGGCGGACCATGCGGAGCAAGGCCTACCGCCCCTCTTCGATAAATACGGTGACAAGCAGACCAGGAACTTTGTCAGGGCCCGGTACAAGAAGGACCCGAAAACAAAGGAGCTTACCACGGATCCGAAGACCAGGCGGCTTGAGCTTGTTCTGGTAAGGAATACACCCCCGCGTAATTAGCTCCATATGGTTGCATTCTAATTAATGAAGCCGAATTTCTAAATGGTTCACATTCCTTCCGCAGGCGACTGAAAGCAGTAGCGCGGGGTCGACTCAGAGCAACCCTTGGGACACCACTCTAAATAGGGGGTTGAATATAATGAAGAACAAGGATAAGCTCAGTAAGCCGACGTCAGCTGGTCGTGTGGCCGGCAAAGGCTTGTCGACAAAATGGGGGTCATACTATACCGCTGGTGTGCGGAAGGAGAAAAAGACCAGCTCGGAAAGCCAGGCGCGAGAGGTTCAAGAACTCAAGGCACAGGTGGTGCGGGTTCCGGAGATTGTCCAAGAGCAAGTGGAACAACGACTCGGAGCGACGATCACCGCCCTTGTGCCTACCTTGATCTCGGGGTTGAGTGCGTGGATTGCGGGCGGCCAACAGGGGCCGCCCCCGATTCCTAGCTTCACGGCCAGCAACTCGCATAATGCGATGGCGGGGCCATTGGTGCCTCCGGCGGAGGCGGCATTGGTGTCTCCGACGCCGGCACGGGAGCTTAATGCACCCGGGTGTACGCCGGCCGGCACCTCTTCAGCAAGCGGCCGCTCCGTCAACTGCACGCCCGCCGTTGGCGGTGCCTCGACATTAGCCGAGCTCGACGCCATCATCACGGTAACTAATTAAGCCTCTCTCGGCCGAGGACTTCATCTCCTTGCCTTTGACTGGGCATCCCTGACGCCCTACATGTTTTCGCAGGGCGCCGCCGACGTTCCGTGCACTCTCCTCCACTTCGTGAACAACGAGTTGGTCGATGTCGCCAAGGGAAAAATCGTTCAACCGGGCAACCCCTTGTTCCACGGTACCCAGATGCCACCCAACTTGTTTAGGGTTCAACTGGTTCGGGTGCTGCCAGGCTGCGACGACTTGTTACCTCCGATTCGACCCGTCCGGGCCGACGATGATGACGTGATGACCCTCAGCGCCTGCCTGAGCTGGCCCCTGCTTTGGCCGAAGAGCCAGATTCGTTTGGGGGCGGGGGACACCACCCCAAAGACAACACCACCAGTCGTGCCGGCGCCAAGTCGGCCCCATGGCAAGACCGCCGTAACGGTGCCGGACATCCCTATGCCACTGGATCCAAACATGCATATGGCACAGGATCAGAACGACGACGACGACGACGATGATACATTTGGCAACGTCGATCAGTACTTTTCCGAGCATGGGTACGATGGCGACTTCATGGGGCCTCCTTCTCAAGAACCAAACCCAACAAAAGACGTGTGCGATCTAGCTCGTACCACGGAGAAGCCAAGTTGCAACAGGCGCCGTCTGGCATTCAGCTCTCAGGAGACGCCTCCAGCTGCCGACTTCACCGAGCCTCAGATAGGCGAGGTGCGAAATATTATCAGCCCCAACACACTCAAGAAGGCGGTCTGTGAGCAAAACTCGGTCCCATTACAGGAGAAGAAGAAGGCACGCAAAAGAAAGACTAAGAAGGGTGCGAGCCAGCCGGCACCGAGTACGATCCGTGCTCAGGACGGGCCACCTTCACCGCAGGATATCTCGAGGAGGGTGCATGTGGCGGGTAGGGCAATGCTACCACCAAATATGCTCAATGCTGCAACCGGTGCTATGCGGAGTCTGCACGACAGTGTTCTTTCTTTGGAGAAGCGGCGTCTCAGAGAGAAGGATGTGGCATACCCGGTTTTCGTGGCCAAGGTGCAAGAGGGCAAGGGCTTTGTGGATGGCGACATCGGGGGTACGATCGTCCTGCGGTTTGATGACATCTTTGCTATGTTTAACCTTCATCCGCTGCACTACACCTTCGTTCGGCTATTTTCGCTGAGTATGGAGATGCGGATCATTCGCGACAAGACCCCGGACATCGTGATAGTCGACCCCTTCTACATGCGTGCCAAGATCTTGGGCAGCGCTGGGGACCGACAAGTCGCGAGTTCTTACCTCGAAGGCGTCATTCTGGAAAACCAAGATAAGGATAACTTCCTCGTGCCTTACTTTCCCGAGTAAGTCCTCCCCTCAACCGGCCCGTAACATATGAATTCTTACTTTTCGATCGTTTTTCTTTTAACATTCCGTGTTTTCTGCAGTGACACACGTTGCACGCTCATCCTCCTAAGCCCCAAATATTCCATGGCCACGTATTTCGACCCGGACCGTCAGTCGAACGTAGACTACACAAATGTCAAGAAGGTTCTTGATGATGTTCTCCCCGGCTACGCCCAATCTGGAGGCACCTTCACCAGGCCTATTCGTAAGTACGGCAAGCACGTGTTCTCCCACAATACGACGTTCTGCTGCGTCAAGCAGCCGCCTGGCGGTCAGAAGGGTGCCTACTACGCCATCCATCACATGCGGGCGATCGTACGGGACCATCATCAACTTCTTCTACCGAGTAAACTCAAAGATTGGGCCGCGAGCGTGTCGGCAATCCAGGACGCGGACCTCCGACAAGAATTCTTTCGCATCCAGTCGGAGTTTGCGGAAATCATCCATCAAGATGTCCTTCGTACCTCGGGGCAGTTCTACCTCAGAAATCAACCGTCCAACAGTGACATCGACACAATGCTACAAATGCAGGATGACAACGCCCGTTCTTTCATGACTCCCACGATAGACGGCGGCTTCATCCACGCTCCGGTCCCTTGAGTCGAGTTGTCTAGTTCTGAAACATCGATTGGCTCATGTTGTAATTAAACTTTAATGAACTTGTAGTATGTCTCTTTGGTTTTGAGAGTCGTTCAACTTAGATGTAATCGATGCTATTAATGTCTTGCTTTTCTCTTCCGATCGTTCTGTTGCATAATTATATATTGCTTATGTATTGTTTGTGAATTGGTACTAACGTTTCGTTTGGTTAGTGCATAGTGATGCCGACGTATGTCGTGTACAAGGGTAAGGTTCCCGGAGTCTACGATGACTGGGAGGAGTGTCGGAGACAGGTTCACCGATTCAGCGGTAACAGTTACAAAGGGTACACCACTAGGGCCGAGGCCGAATCTAGATACGCCCGCTATCTAGCGGGAGAGGGGAGGGAGCGTTGGAGGAACCGGATGAAGACGAGTTTCATCGTGATGATGCTCATCGTGATGACCGCAGCTCTCTTCTATGTGATGGTAGTTTAGATGATCGATATCGACTTGTAATGCGAAGACAAACTCGCTACTCGCGGTCTCGAGACTTGTAATATAATGTTCTATCTTTGTTCGGTCTTTTTAATTCGGAGACTAATATGATGAATTGTATTCGGAGACTAATATGATGAATTGTATTCAAAGACTAATCTTCTATTGTATTTGATGAATCTATTGTTGATGTGTGCTGTCCATATTTTGTCAAATTATACATTTTGTAACCTGGGCAAAAAACAGAAAATAAAAAAATAAAAAAAACCTAATATTCATACTAATGAAGCATCACACGACAGTGCGCCATTAGTATGACAGTGCATACTAATGGCGCATCACCGGGTAGTGCGCCATTAGTATGCTGCGGTTACTAATGGCGCATCCAGAGGTGGTGCGCCATTAGTATGCCAAAGCACCTGGGTATACATGCCCCCTGGGAGGCATACTAATGGCGCACCCTCGCATATACTAATGGCGCACCAGGTGGTGCGCCATTAGTATACCAGATACTAATGGCGCACCAGGTGGTGCGCCATTAGTAAAAATTACTAATGGCGTGCTATCAATGGCGCACCAGTGATGCGCCATTAATGGCCATATTAGGTGCGCCATTAGTAGTGGTATTTCTAGTAGTGATTTGTCACTCCGATTGTCGGAGAGGTATCTTTGGGCCCACTCGGTAATGCACATCACTATAAGCCTTGCAAGCATTGCAACTAATGAGTTAGTTGCGGGATGATGTATTACTGAACGAGTAAAGAGACTTGCCGGTAACGAGATTGAACTAGGTATTGAGATACCAATGATCGGATCTCGGGCAAGTAACATACCGATGACAAAGGGAACAACGTATGTTGTTATGCGGTCTGATCTATAAAGATCTTCGTAGAATATGTAGGAGCCAATATGGGCATCCAGGTCCCGCTATTGGTTATTGACCAGAGAGGTGTCTCGGTCATGTCTACATAGTTCTCGAACCCGTAGGGTCCGCACGCTTAACGTTCATTGATGATATAGTACTATATGAGTTATGTATGTTGATGACCGAATGTTGTCCAGAGTTCGAGATGAGATCACGGACATGACGAGGAACTTCGGAATGGTCTGGAGATAAAGTTTGATATATGGGATAGTAGTGATTGATCTCCGGAAGGGTTCCGGAATTCACCGGAAGGGGTTCCGTATGTTTCCCGAAATGTTTGGGCACGAGAACACTTTATCTGGGCCAAAGGGGAAAGCCCACGAGGCTTTTGGAAAGTGCAAAAGGAAGTTTTGCGGAGACCACAGGCTAGACGCCAGGAACCCTGGCGTCTAGGGGGTAGACGCCGGGAACCCTGGCGTCTAGCCCTGGAGTCTGAGAAGGACTATTGCCTTTCGGGTGAAACCAACTTTGAGGAGGCTTTTACTCCAAGTTTCGACCCCAAGGCTCAACATATAAATAGAGGGGTAGGGCTAGCACCAAAGATACATCAAGAAACACCAAGTCGTGTGCCGGCAACCCCGTCCCCTCTAGTTTATCCTCCGTCATAGTTTTCGTAGTGCTTAGGCGAAGCCCTGCGGAGATTGTTCTTCACCAACACCGTCAACACGCCGTCGTGCTGCCGGAACTCATCTACTACTTCGCCCCTCTTGCTGGATCGAGAAGGCGAGGACGTCACCGAGCCGAACGTGTGCAGAACTCGGAGGTGATGTGCTTTCGGTACTTGGATCGGTCGGATCGTGAAGACGTACGACTACATCAACCGCGTTGATATAACGCTTCCGTGAACGGTCTACGAGGGTACATGGACAACACTCTCCCCTCTCGTTGCTATGCATCACCACGATCTTGCGTGTGCGTAGGAAATTTTTGAAATTACTACGTTTCCCAACAGTGGCATCCGAGCCTAGATTTTATGCGTTGATGTTATGCACGAGTAGAACACAAGTGAGTTGTGGGCGATATAAGTCATACTGCTTACCAGCATGTCACACTTTGGTTCGGCGGTATTGTTGGATGAAGCGGCCCGGACCAACATTACGCGTACGCTTACGCGAGACTGGTTCTACCGACGTGCTTTGCACACAGGTGGCTGGCGGGTGTCAGTTTCTCCAACTTTAGTTGAACCAAGTGTGGCTACGCCCGGTCCTTGCGAAGGTTAAAACAGCACCAACTTGACAAACTATCGTTGTGATTTTGATGCGTATGTAAGAACGGTTCTTGCTTAAGCCCGTAACAGCCACATAAAACTTGCAACAACAAAGTAGAGGACGTCTAACTTGTTTTTGCAGGGTATGTTTGAAGGAAATATGCCCTAGAGGCAATAATAAAGTTATTATTTATTTCCTTATATCATGATAAATGTTTATTATTCATGCTAGAATTGTATTAACCGGAAACATAATACATGTGTGAATACATAGACAAACAGTATGTCACTAGTATGCCTCTACTTGACTAGCTCATTGAATCAAATATGGTTAAGTTTCCTAGCCATAGACATGAGTTGTCATTTGATTAATGGGATCACATCATTAGAGAATGATGTGATTGACTAGACCCATTCCGTTAGCATAGCACTTGGTCGTTTAGTTTGTTGCTATTGCTTTCTTCATGACTTATACATGTTCCTATGACTATGAGATTATGCAACTCCCGTTTACCGGAGGAACACTTTGTGTGCTACCAAACATCACAACGTAACTGTGTGATTATAAAGGTGCTCTACAGGTGTCTCCGAAGGTACTTGTTGGGTTGGCGTATTTCGAGATTAGGATTTGTCACTCTGATTGTCGGAGAGGTATCTCTGGGCCCACTTGGTAATGCACATCACTATAAGCCTTGCAAGCATTGCAACTAATGAGTTAGTTGCGGGATGATGTGTTACGGAATGAGTAAAGAGAATTGCTGGTAACGAGATTGAACTAGGTATTGAGATACCGACGATCGAATCTCGGGCAAGTAACATACCGATGACAAAGGACCAATGTATTGTGTTATGCGGTTTGACCGATAAAGATCTTCGTAGAATATGTAGGAGCCAATATGAGCATCCAGGTTCCGCTATTGGTTATTGACCGGAGATGTGTCTCGGTCATGTTTACATAGTTCTCGAACCTGTAGGGTCCGCACGCTTAAAGTTCGATGACGGTTATATTATGAGTTTATGTGTTTTGATGTACCGAAGGAGTTCGGAGTCCTGGATGAGATCGGAGACATGACGAGGAGTCTCGAAATGGTCGAGACGTAAAGATTGATATATTGGACGACTATATTCGGACATCGAAAAGGTTCCGAGTGATTCGGGTATTTTCAGGAGTACCGGGAAGTTACGGGAATTCGTATTGGGCCTTAATGGGCCATACGGGAAAGGAGAGAAAGGCCTCAAAGGGTGGCCGCACCCCTCCCCATGGGCTGGTCCGAATTGGACTAGGGAGGGGGGCGCCCCCTTCCTTCCTTCTCCTTTTCCCTTCCCTTTCCTTCCCTCCTACTCCTACTACTTGGAAGGGCTCCTAGTTCTACTAGGAAAAGGGGAATCCTACTCCCGATGGGAGTAGGACTCCCCTAGGGTGCTCCATAGAGAGGGCTGGCCCTCCCCCTCCTCCACTCGTTTATATACGGGGGCAGGGGCACCCCAAAGACACAACAATTGATCATTGATCTCTTAGCCGTGTGCGGTGCCCCCCTCCACCATAATCCACCTCGATCATATCATAGCGGTGCTTAGGCGAAGCCCTGCGTCGGTAGAACATCATCATCGTCACCTCGCCGTCGTGCTGACGAAACTCTCCCTCAACACTCGGCTGGATCGGAGTTCGAGGGACGTCATCAAGCTGAACGTGTGCAGAACTCGGAGGTGCCGTGCGTTTGGTACTTGATCGATCGGATCATGAAGACGTACGACTACATCAACCGCGTTGTGCTAACGCTTCCACTTTCGGTCTATGAGGGTACGCGGACAACACTCTCCCCTCTCGTTGCTATGCATCACCATGATCTTGTGTGTGCGTAGGATTTTTTTGAAATTACTACGTTCCCCAACAGTGGTATTCGAGCCAGGTTTTATGTGTAGATGTCATATGCACGAGTAGAACACAAGTGAGTTGTGGGCAATATAAGTCATACTGCTTACCAGCATGTCATACTTTGGTTCGGCGGTATTGTTGGATGAAGCGGCCCGGACCGACATTACGCGTACGCTTACGCGAGACTGGTTCTACCGACGTGCTTTGCACACAGGTGGCTGGCGGGTGTCAGTTTCTCCAACTTTAGTTGAACCGAGTGTGGCTACGCCTGGTCCTTGCGAAGGTTAAAACAGCACCAACTTGACAAACTATCGTTGTGGTTTTGATGCGTAGGTAAGAACGGTTCTTGCTCAGCCCGTAGCAGCCACGTAAAACTTGCAACAACAAAGTAGAGGACGTCTAACTTGTTTTTGCGGGGCATGTTGTGATGTGATATGGTCAAGACGTGATCAGATATAAGTTGTTGTATGAGATGATCATGTTTGGTTGAAGTTATCGGCAACTGGCAAAAGCCTTATGGTTATCTCTCTATTGCATAAGATGCAAGCGCCAAATAATTGCTCTACTTTATTGCTATGCGATAGCAATAGTTGCAAGAGCAATAGTTGGCGAGACGACCATGTGACGACACATTGATATAGATCAAGATGATGGAGATCATGGTGTCATGCCGGTGACGATGGAAATCATGACGATGCTTTGGAGATGGAGATCAAAGGCACCGGATGATGATGGCCATATCATATCACATATTTTGATTGCATGTGATGTTCATCTTTTATGCATCTGATCTTGCTTTGATTGATGGTAGCATTATAAGATGATCTCTCACTAAATTTCAAGATAAAAAGTGTTCTCCCTGAGTATGCACCATTGCCAAAGTTCATCGTGCCCAGACACCACGTGATGATCGGGTGTGATAAGCTCTACGTCCATCTACAATGGGTGCAAGCCAGTTTTGCACACGCAGAATACTCAGGTTAAACTTGACGAGCCTAGCATATGCATATATGGCCTCGGAACACTGAGACTGAAAGGTCGAGCGTGAATCATATAGTAGATATGATCAACATAGTGATGTTCACCATTGAAAACTACTCCATTTCACGTGATGATCGGTTATGGTTTAGTTGATTTGGATCACATGATCACTTAGAAGATTAGAGGGATGTCTTTCTAAGTGGGAGTTCTTAAGTAATATGATTAATTGAACTTAAATTTATCATGAACATAGTCCTGGTAGTATTAGCATATCTATGTTGTAGATCAATAGCTCGCGTTTAGCTCCCTGTTTTATTTTTGATATGTTCCTAAAGAAAACTAAGTTGAAAGATGTTAGTAGCAATGATGCGGAGTGGATCCGTGATCTGAGGTTTATCCTCATTGCTGCACAGAAGAATTATGTCCTTAATGCACCGCTAGGTGACAGACCTATTGCAGGAGCAGATGCAGACGTCATGAACGTTTGGCTAGCTCAATATGATGACTACTTGATAGTTTAGTGCACCATGCATAACAGCTTAGAATCGGTTCTTCAAAGACGTTTTGAACGTCATGGATCATATGGATGTTCCAGGAGTTGAAGTTAATATTTCAAGCAAATACCCGAGTTGAGAGATATGAAGTCTCCAACAAGTTTTATAGCTAAAAGATGGAGGAGAATAACTCAAGCAGTGAGCATGTGTTCAGATTGTCTGGGTACTACAATCGCTTGAATCAAGTGGGAGTTAATCTTCCAGATAAAATAGTGATTGACAGAATTCTCTAGTCACCATCACCAAGTTAGTAGAACTTCGTTATGAACTATAGTATGCAAGGGATGATGAAAACGATTCCCGAGCTTTTCATGATGATGAAATCGATGAAGGTAGAAATCAAGAAAGAGCATCAAGTGTTGATGATTAACAAGACCACTAGTTTCAAGAAAAGGGCAAAGGGAAAGAAAGGGAACTTCAAGAAGAACGGCAAGCAAGTTGCTGCTCAAGTGAAAAACCCAAGTCTGGACCTAAGCCTGAAACTGAGTGCTTCTACTGCAAAGGGACTGGTCACTGGGAGCGGAACTGCCCCAAGTATTTGGCGGATAAGAAGGATGGCAAAGTGAACAAAAGCATATTTGATATACAGATTATTGATGTGTATTTTACTAGTGTTCATAGCAACCCCTCGGTATTTGATACTAGTTCAGGTTCTAAGAGTAGTAACTCGAAACGGGAGTTGCAGAATGAACAGAGACTAGTTAAGGGTGAAGGGACGATGTGTGTTGGAAGTGGTTCCAAGATTGATATGATAATCATCGCACACTCCCTATACTTTCGGGATTAGTGTTGAACCTAAATAAGTGTTATTTGGTGTTTGCGTTGAACATGAATATGATTTGATCATGTTTATTGTAATACGGTTATTCATTAAGTTAGAGAACAATTGTTGTTTTGTTTACATGAATAAAACCTTCTATGGTCATACACACCAACGAAAATGGTTTGTTGGATCTCGATCGTAATGATACACATATTCATAAAATTGAAGCCAAAAGATGCAAAGTTAATAATGATAGTGCAACTTGTTTGTGGCACTTCCGTTTAGGTCATATTGGTGTAAAGCGCGTGAAGAAACTCCATGCTGATGGACTTTTGGAATCACTTGATTATGAATCAGTTGATGCTTGTGAACCATGCCTCGTGGGCAAGATGACTAAGACTCCGTTCTCCGGAACAATGGAGCGAGCAAAAGATTTGTTGGAAATCATACATACTGATGTATGTGGTCCGATGAATATTGAGGCTCACGGCAGGTATCATTATTTTCTGATCTTCACAGATGATTTGTGCAGATATGAGTATATCTACTTGATGAACACAAGTCTGAAACATTTGAAAAGTTCAAAGAATTTCATAGTGAAGTGGAGAATCATCGTAACAAAAATAAAAGTTTCTACGATATGATCACAGAAGTAAAATATTTGAGTTACGAGTTTGGCCTTCAGTTAAAACAATGTGAAATAGTTTCACTACTCACGCCACCTGGAACACCACAGTGTAATGGTGTGTCCGAACGTCGTAACCGTACTTTATTAGATATGGTGCGATCTATGATGTCTCTTACCGATTACCACTATCGTTTTGGGGTTATGCATTAGAGACAGCTACATTCACGTTAAATAGGGCACCATCTAAATCCGTTGAGATGACACCGTATGAACCGTGGTTTGGTGAGAAACCTAAGCTGTCGTTTCTTAAAGTCTGGGACTGCAATGCTTATGTGAAAAAGTTTCAACATGATAAGCTCAAATCCAAATCGGAGAAGTAGATCTTCATAGGATACCTAAAAGAAAATGTTGGGTACACCTTCTATCATAGATCCGAAGGCAAGTTATTCATTGCTGAGAATGGATCCTTTCTAGAGAAGGAGTTTCTCTCGAAAGAAGTGAGTGGGAGAAAAGTAGAACTTGATGAGGTAACTGTACCTGCTCCCTTATTGGAAAGTAGTTCATCACAGAAATCTGTTTCTGTGACTACTACACCAATTAGTGAGGAAGCTAATGATGATGATCATGTAACTTCAGATCAAGTTACAACCGAACCTCGTAGGTAAACCAGAGTGAGATCCGCACCAGAGTGGTACGGTAATCCTGTTCTGGAGGTCATGTTACTTGACCATGACGAACCTACGAACTATGAGGAAGCGATGATGAGCCCAGATTCCGCAAAATGGCTTGAGGCCATGAAATCTGAGATGAGATCCATGTATAAGAACAAAGTATGGACTTTGATTGACTTGCCCATTGGTCGGCGAGCCATTGAGATTAAATGGATCTTCAAGAGGAAGACAGACGCTGATAGTAGTGTTACTATCTACGAAGCTAGAATTGTCGCAAATAGGTTTTCGACAAGTTCAAGGTGTTGACTACGATGAGAGTTTCTCACTCGTATCTATGCTTAAGTCTGTCCGAATCATGTTAGCAATTGCCACATTTTATGAAATCTGCCAAATGAATGAACAAAACTACATTCCTTAATGGATTTATTAAAGAAGAGCTGTATATGATGCAACCAGAAGGTTTTGTCAATCCTAAAGGTGCTAACAAAATATGCAAGCTCCAGCGATCCATCTATGGACTGGTGCAAGCATCTCGGAGTTGGAATATACGCTTTGATAAGTTGATCAAAGCATATAGTTTTATACAGACTTGAGGTGAAGCCTGTATTTACAAGAAAGTGAGTTGGAGCACTACAACATTTCTGATAAGTATATGTGAATGACATATTGTTGATCAGAGATAATGTAGAATTATTCTACAAAGCATAAAGGAGTGTTTGAAAGAAGTTTTCAAAGAAAGACCTTGGTGAAGCTGCTTACATATTGAGCATCAAGATCTATAGAGATAGATCAAGACACTTGATAAGTTTTTCAATGAGTACATACCTTGACAAGATTTTGAAGTAGTTCAAAATGGAACAGTCAAAGAAGGAGTTCTTGCCTGTGTTACAAAGGTATGAAGTTGAGTAAGACTAAAAACCCGACCATGGCAGAAGATAGAGAGAGAATGAAAGTCATTCCCTATGCCTTAGCCATAGGTTCTATAAAGTATGCCATACTGTGTACCGGACCTATTGTATACCCTGCCTTGAGTTTGGCAAGGGAGTACAATAGTGATCTAGGAGTAGATCACTGGACATTGGTCAAAATTATCCTTAGTGGAATAAGGATATGTTTCTCGATTATGGAGGTGACAAAAGGTTCATCGTAAAAGGTTACGTCAATGCAAGTTTTGACACTGATCCAGATGACTCAAAGTCTCAATCTGGATACATATTGAAAGTGGGAGAAATTAGCTAGAGTAGCTTAGTGCAGAGCATTGTTGACATAGAAATTTGCAAAATACTTACGGATCTGAATGTGGCAGACCCGTTGACTATACTTCCCTCATAAGCAAAACATGATCACACCTTAGTACTCTTTGGGTATTAATCACATAGCGATGTGAACTAGATTATTGACTCTAGTAAACCCTTTGGGTGTTGGTCACATTACGATGTAAACTATGGGTGTTAATCACATGGTGCTGTGAACTATTAATATTAAATCACATGGCGATGTGAACTAGATTATTGACTCTAGTGCAAGTGGGAGACTGAAGGAAATATGCCCTAGAGGCAATAATAAAGTTGTTATTTATTTCCTTATATCATGATAAATGTTTATTATTCATGCTAGAATTGTATTAACCGGAAACATAATACATGTGTGAATACATAGACAAACAGTATGTCACTAGTATGCCTCTACTTGACTAGCTCGTTGAATCAAAGATGGTTAAGTTTCCTAGCCATAGACATGAGTTGTCATTTGCTTAACGGGGTCACATCATTAGAGAATGATGTGATTGACTAGACCCATTCTGTTAGCATAGCACTTGATCGTTTAGTTTGTTGCTATTGCTTTCTTCATGACTTATACATGTTCCTATGACTATGAGATTATGCAACTCCCGTTTACCGGAGGAACACTTTGTGTGCTACCAAACGTCACAATGTAACTGTGTGATTATAAAGGTGCTCTACAGGTGTCTCCGAAGGTACTTGTTGGGTTGGCGTATTTCAAGATTAGGATTTGTCACTCTGATTGTCGGAGAGGTATCTCTGGGCCCACTTGGTAATGCACATCACTATAAGCCTTGCAAGCATTGCAACTAATGAGTTAGTTGCGGGATGATGTGTTACGGAACGAGTAAAGAGACTTGCTGGTTACGAGATTGAACTAGGTATTGAGATACCGACGATCGAATCTCGGGCAAGTAACATACCGATGATAAAGGGAACAAGGTATGTTGTTATGCGGTTTGACCGATAAAGATCTTCGTAGAATATGTAGGTGCCAATATGAGCATCCAAGTTCTGCTATTGGTTATTGACCGGAGACGTGTCTCGGTCATGTCTACATAGTTCTCGAACCCATAGGGTCTGCAGGCTTAAAGTTCGATGACGGTTATATTATGACTTTATGTGTTTTGATGTACCGAAGGAGTTCGGAGTCCCGGATGAGATCGGGGACATGACGAGGAGTCTCGAAATGGTCGAGACATAAAGATTGATATATTGGACGACTATATTCAGATATCGGAAAGGTTCTGAATGATTCGGGTATTTTCGGGAGTACCGGGAAGTTACGGGAATTCGTATTGGGCCTTAATGGGCCATACGGGAAAGGAGAGAAAGGTCTCAAAGGGTGGCCGCACCCCTCCCCATGGGCTGGTCCGAATTGGACTAGGGAGGGGGTGCCCCTTCCTTCCTTCTCCTTTTCCCTTCCCTTTCCTTCCCTCCTACTCCTACTACTTGGAAGGGCTCCTAGTTCTACTAGGAAAAGGGGAATCCTACTCTCGGTGGGAGTAGGACTCCCCTAGGGCGCGCCATAGAGAGGGCCGGCCCTCTCCCTCCTCCACTCCTTTATATACGGGGACAAGGGGCACCCGAAAGACACAACAATTGATCATTGATCTTGTAGCCGTGTGCGGTGCCCCCCTCCACCATAATCCACCTCGATCATATCGTAGTGGTGCTTAGGCGAAGCCCTGCATCGGTAGAACATCATCATCGTCACCACGCCGTCGTGCTGACGAAACGCTCCCTCAACACTCGGCTGGATCGGAGTTCGAGGGACGTCATCGAGCTGAACGTGTGCAGAACTCAGAGGTGTCGTGCGTTTGGTACTTGATCGGTCGGATCGTGAAGACGTACGACTACATCAACCGGGTTGTGCTAACGCTTCCGCTTTCGGTCTACGAGGGTACGTGGACAACACTCTCCCCTCTTGTTGCTATGCATCACCATGATCTTGTGTGTGCGTAGGATTTTTTTTGAAATTACTACGTTCCCCAACAATGTTGTGATGTGATATGGTCAAGACATGATGCTAAATTTTATTGTATGAGATGATCATGTTTTGTAACCGAGTTATCGGCAACTGGCAGGAGCCATATGGTTGTCGCTTTATTGTATGCAATGCAATTGCGCTGTAATGCTTTACTTTATCACTAAGCGGTAGCGATAGTCGTGGAAGCATAAGATTGGCGAGACAACAACAATGCTACGATGGAGATCAATGTGTCGCGCCAGTGACGATGATGATCATGACGGTGCTTCGGAGATGGAGATCACAAGCACAAGATGATGATGGCCATATCATATCACTTATATTGATTCCATGTGATGTTTATCTTTTATGCATCTTATCTTGCTTTGATTGACGGTAGCATTATAAGATGATCTCTCACTAAATTTCAAGATAAAAGTGTTCTCCCTGAGTATGCACCGTTGCCAAAGTCCGTCGTGCCCAGACACCACGTGATGATCGGGTGTGATAAGCTCTACGTCCATCTATAACGGGTGCAAGCCAGTTTTTGCACACGCAGAATACTCAGGTTAAACTTGACGAGCCTAGCATATGCAGATATGGCCTCAGAACACTGAGACCGAAAGGTCGAGCATGAATCATATAGTAGAGATGATCAACATAAGTGATGTTCACCATTGAAAGCTACTCCATTTCACGTGATGATCAGTTATGGTTTAGTTGATTTGGATCACGTGATCACTTAGAAGATTAGAGGGATGTCTTTCTAAGTGGGAGTTCTTAAGTAATATGATTAATTGAAATTTAATTTATCATGAACTTAGTCCTGGTAGTATTAGCATATCTATGGTGTAGATCAATAGCTCGCGTTTAGCTCCCCTATTTTATTTTTGATATGTTCCTAGAGAAAACTAAGTTGAAAGATGTTAGTAGCAATGATGCGGATTGGATCCGTGATCTGAAGATTATCCTCATTGCTGCACAGAAGAATTATATCCTTGATGCATCGCTAGGTGATAGGCCTATTGCAGGAGCAGATGCAGACGTTCTGAACGTTTGGCTAGCTCAATATGATGACTACTTGATAGTTTAGTGCACCATGCTTAACGGCTTAGAATCGGGACTTCAAAGAAGTTTTGAACGTCATGGAACATATGAGATGTTCCAGGAGTTGAAGTTAATATTTCAAGCAAATACCCTTGAGAGATATGAAGTCTCCAACAAGTTCTATAGCTAAAAGATGGAGGAGAATAGCTCAAGCAGTGAGCATGTGTTCAGATTGTCTGGGTACTATAATCGCTTGAATCAAGTGGGAGTTAATCTTCCAGATAAAATAGTGATTGACAGAATTCTCTAGTCACCATCACCAAGTTAGTAGAACTTCGTGATGAACTATAGTATGCAAGGGATGATGAAAACGATTCCCGAGCTTTTCATGATGATGAAATCGATGAAGGTAGAAATCAAGAAAGAGCGTCAAGTGTTGATGATTAACAAGACCACTAGTTTCAAAAAAAGGGAAAAGGGAAAGAACGGGAACTTCAAGAAGAACGGCAAGCAAGTTGCTGTTCAAGTGAAGAAGCCCAAGTCTGGACCTAAGCCTGAGACTAAGTGCTTCTACTGCAAAGGGACTGGTCACTAAAAGCGGAACTGGCCCAAGTATTTGGCGGATAAGAAAGGATGGCAAAGTGAACAAACGTATATTTGATATACATGTTATTGATGTGTATTTTACTAGTGTTCGTAGCAACCCCTCGGTATTTGATACTGGTTCAGTTGCTAAGAGTAGTAACTCGAAACGGGAGTTGCAGAATGAACAGAGACTAGTTAAGGGTGAAGTGACGATGTGTGTTGGAAGTGGTTCCAAGATTGATATGATCATCATCGCACACTCCCTATACTTTCGGGATTAGTGTTGAACCTAAATAAGTGTTATTTGGTGTTTGCGTTGAGCATGAATATGATTTGATCATGTTTACTGTAATACAGTTATTCATTTAAGTAAGAGAATAAATTGTTGTTATGTTTACATGAATAAAACCTTATATGGTTACACACCCAATGAAAATGGTTCATTGGATCTCGATCATAGTGATACACATATTCATAATATTGAAACCAAAAGATGCAAAGTTAATAATGATAGTGCAACTTATTTGTGGCACTGCCGTTTAGGTCATATTGGTGTAAAGCGCATGAAGAAACTCCATGCTGATGGACTTTTGGAATCACTTGATTATGAATCATTTTGATGCTTGCGAACCATGCCTCATGGGCAAGATGACTAAGACTCCGTTCTCCGTAACAATGGAGCGAGCAACTAACTTATTGGAAATAATACATACTGATGTATGCGGTCCGATGAGTGTTAAGGCTCACGACACGTATTGTTATTTTCTGACCTTTATAGATGATTTGAGCAGATATGAGTATATCTACATGATGAAACACAAGTCTGAAATATTTGAAAAGTTCAAAGAATTTTAGAGTGAAGTGGAGAATCATCGTAACAAAAATAAAAGTTTCTACGATATGATCGCAAAAGTAAAATATTTGAGTTACGAGTTTGGCCTTCAGTAAAAACAATGTGAAATAGTTTCACTACTCACGCCACCTGGAACACCACAGCGTAATGGTGTCTCCGAACATCATAACCGTACTTTATTTGATTTAGTGCAATCTATGATGTCTCTTACCGATTTACCACTATCGTTTTGGGGTTATGCATTAGAGACAGCTGCATTCACATTAAAAAGGGCACCATCTAAATCCGTTGAGACGACACCGTATGAACTATGGTTTAGCAAGAAATCTAGCTATCGTTTCTTAAAATTTGGGACTGCGATGCTTATGTGAAAAAGTTTCAACATGATAAGCTCAAACCCAAATCAGAGAAGTGCGTCTTCATAGGATACCCAAAAGAAAATATTGGGTACACCTTCTATCACAGATCCGAAGGCAAGACATTCATTGCTGAGAATGGATCCTTTCTAGAGAAGGAGTTTCTCTTGAAAGAAGTGAGTGGGAGGAAAGTAGAACTTGATGAGGTAACTGTACCACCTCCCTTATTGGAAAGTAGTTCATCACAAAAATCTGTTCATGTGACTACTACACCAATTAGTGAGGAAGCTAATGATGATGATCATGTAACTTCAGATCAAGTTACTGCCGAACCTCGTAGGTAAACCAGAGTGAGATCCGCACCAGAGTGGTACGGTAATCCTGTTCTGGAGGTCATGTTACTTGACCATGACGAACCTACGAACTATGAGGAAGCGATGATGAGCCCAGATTCCGCGAAATGGCTTGAGGCCATGAAATTTGAGATGAGATCCATGTATGAGAACAAAGTATGGACTTTGATTGACTTGCCCAATGATCGGCGAGCCGTTGAGATTAAATGGATCTTCAAGAGGAAGACGGACGCTGATAGTAGTGTTACTATCTACAAAGCTAGAATTGTCGCAAAAAGGTTTTCGACAAGTTCAAGGTGTTGACTACGATGAGAGTTTCTCACTCATATCTATGCTTAAGTCTGTCCGAATCATGTTAGCAATTGCCGCATTTTATGAAATCTGGCAAATGGATAAACAAAACTGCATTCCTTAATGGATTTATTAAAGAGGAATTGTATATGATGCAACCAGAAGGTTTTGTCAATCCTAAAGGTACTAACAAAATATGCAAGCTCCAGCGATCCATCTATGGACTGGTGCAAGCATCTCAGAGTTGGAATATACGCTTTGATAAGTTGATCAAAGCATATAGTTTTATACAGTCTTGCGGTGAAGCCTGTATTTACAAGAAAAGTGAGTGAGAGCACTACAGCATTTCTGATAAGTATATGTGAAAGACATATTGTTGATCGGAGATAATGTAGAATTATTTTGCAAAGCATAAAGGAATGTTTGAAAGGAGTTTTTCAAAGAAAGACCTCAGTGAAGATGCTTACATATTGAGCATCAAGATCTATAGAGATAGATCAAGACACTTGATAAGTTTTTCAATGAGTACATACCTTGACAAGATTTTGAAGTAGTTCAAAATGGAACAGTCAAAGAAGGAGTTCTTGCCTGTGTTACAAAGGTGTGAAGTTGAGTAAGACTCAAAACCCGACCTCGGCAGAAGATAGAGAGAGAATGAAAGTCATTCCCTATGCCTCAGCCATAGGTTCTATAAAGTATGCCATGCTGTGTACCAGACCTACTGTATACCCTGCCCTGAGTTTGGCAAGGGAGTACAATAGTGATCTAGGAGTAGATCACTGGACATTGGTCAAAATTATCCTTAGTGGAATAAGGATATGTTTCTTGATTATGGAGGTGACAAAAGGTTCGTCGTAAAGGGTTACGTCAATGCAAGTTTTGACACTGATCCAGATGACTCTAAGTCTCAATCTGGATACATATTGAAAGTGGGAGAAATTAGCTAGAGTAGCTCCATGCAGAGCATTGTTGACATAGAAATTTGCAAAATACTTACGGATCTGAATGTGGCAGACCCGTTGACTAAACTTCTCTCACAAGCAAAACATGGTCACACCTCAGTAATCTTTGGGTGTTAATCACATAGCGATGTGAACTAGATTATGGACTCTAGTAAACCCTTTTGGTGTTGGTCACATGTCGATGTGAACTATGGGTGTTAATCACATGGTGATGTGAACTATTGATGTTAAATCACATGGCGATGTGAACTAGATTATTGACTCTAGTGCAAGTGGGAGACTGAAGGAAATATGCCCTAGAGGGAATAATAAAGTTATTATTTATTTCCTTATATCATGATAAATGTTTATTATTCATGCTAGAATTGTATTAACCAGAAACATAATACATGTGTGAATACATAGACAAACAGAGTGTCACTAGTATGCCTCTACTTGACTAGCTCGTTGATCACAGATGGTTATGTTTCCTAACCATAGACATGAGTTGTCATTTGATTAACGGGATCACATCATTAGAGAATGATGTGATTGACTTGACCCATTCCGTTAGCTTAGCACTTGATTGTTTAGTTTGTTGCTATTGCTTTCTTCATGACTTATACATGTTCCTATGACTATGAGATTATGCAACTCCCGTTTACCAGAGGAACACTTTGTGTGCCACCAAACGTCACAACGTAACTGGGTGATTATAAAGGTGCTCTACAGGTGTCTCCAAAGGTACTTTTTGGGTTGGCGTATTTTGAGATTAGGATTTTTCACTCCGATTGTCGAAGAGGTATCTCTGGGCCCACTCGGTAATGCACATCACTATAAGCCTTGCAAGCATTGCAACTAATGAGTTAGTTGTGGGATGATGTATTACGGGACGAGTAAAGAGACTTGCCGGTAACGAGATTGAACTAGGTATTGAGATACCGACGATCGAATCTCGGGCAAGTAACATGCCGATGACAAAGGGAACAACGTATGTTGTTATGCGGTCTGACCGATAAAGATCTTCGTAGAATATGTAGGAGCCAATATGGGCATCCAGGTCCCGCTATTGGTTATTGACCAGAGAGGTGTCTCGGTCATGTCTACAAAGTTCTCGAACCCATAGGGTCCGCACGCTTAACGTTTGTTGACGATATAGTACTATATGAGTTATGTATGTTGATGACCGAATGTTGTTCGGAGTCCGAGATGAGAACACAGACATGACGAGGAACTCTGGAATGGTCCGGAGATAAAGTTTGATATATGGGATAGTAGTGTTTGATCTCTGGAAGGGTTCCGGAATTCACCGGAAGGGGTTCTGGATGTTTCCCGAAATGTTTGGGCACGAGAACACTTTATCTGGGCTAAAGGGGAAAGCCCACGAGTCTTTTGGAAAGTGCAAAAGGAAGTTTTGCGGAGACCAGAGGCTAGACGCCAGGAACCCTGGCGTCTAGCCCTGGAGTCCGAGAAGGACTCTTGCCTTTCGGGTGAAACCGACTTTGAGGAGGCTTTTACTCCATGTTTCAACCCCAGGGCTCAACATATAAATAGAGGGGTAGGGCTAGCACCAAAGATACATCAAGAAACACCAAGCCGTGTGCCGGCAACCCCGTCCCCTCTAGTATATCCTCCGTCATAATTTTCGTAGTGCTTAGGCGAAGCCCTGCGGAGATTGTTCTTCACCAACACCATCACCACGCCGTCGTGCTGCCGGAACTCATCTAGTACTTCGCCCCTCTTGCTGGATCGAGAAGGCAAGGACGTCACCGAGCCGATTGTGTGTAGAACTCTGAGGTGCCTTGCTTTCGGTACTTGGATCGGTCGGATCGTGAAGACGTACGACTACATCAACCGCGTTGATATAACGCTTCCGCGGACGGTCTATGAGGGTACGTAGACAACACTCTCCCCTCTCGTTGCTATGCATCACCATGATCTTGCGTGTGCGTAGGAAATTTTTGAAATTACTACGTTTCCCAACAAGATCATGGTGATGCATAGCAACGAGAGGGGAGTGTTGTCCACGTACCCTCGTAGACCGAAAGCGGAAGCGTTAGAACAACGCAGTTGATGTAGTCGTACGTCTTCACGATCCGACCGATCCAAGTACCGAACGTACGACACCTCTGAGTTCAGCACACATTCAGCTCGATGACGTCCCTCGAACTCCGATCCAGCCGAGCTTTGAGGGAGAGTTCCGTCAGCACGACGGCGTGGTGACGGTGATGATCATGCTATCAACGCAGGGCTTCGCCTAAGCACCGCTACGATATTATCGAGGTAGAATATGGTGGAGGGGGGCACCGCACATGGCTAGGAGATCAAGAGATCAATTGTTGTCTATGGGGTGCCCCCCTCCTCCGTATATAAAGGAGGGGGAGGAAGAGAGGGTCGGCCAAGTGGAGGAGGCGCGCCCAAGGGGGCAATCCTGAAGGAAATATGCCCTAGAGGCAATAATAAAGTTATTATTTATTTCCTTATATCATGATAAATGTTTATTATTCATGCTAGAATTGTATTAATCGGAAACATAATACATGTGTGAATACATAGACAAACAGAGTGTCACTAGTATGCCTCTACTTGACTAGCTCGTTGATCAAAGATGGTTATGTTACCTAACCATAGACATGAGTTGTCATTTGATTAGCGGGATCACATCATTAGGAGAATGATGTGATTGACTTGACCCATTCCGTTAGCATAGCACTTGATCATTTAGTTTGTTGTTATTGCTTTCTTCATGACTTATACATGTTCCTATGACTATGAGATTATGCAACTCCCGTTTACCGGAGGAACACTTTGTGTGCTACCAAACGTCACAACGTAACTGGGTGATTATAAAGGTGCTCTACAGGTGTCTCCGAAGGTACTTGTTGGGTTGGCGTATTTCGAGATTAGGATTTGTCACTCTGATTGTCGGAGAGGTATCTCTGGGCCCTCTCGGTAATGCACATCACTTAAGCCTTGCAAGCAATGCAACTAATGAGTTAGTTGCAAGATGATGTATTACGGAACGAGTAAAGAGACTTGCCGATAACGAGATTGAACTAGGTATTGAGATACCGACGATCGAATCTCGGGCAGGTAACATACCGATGACAAAGGGAACAACGTATGTTGTTATGCGGTCTGACCGATAAAGATCTTCGTAGAATATGTAGGAGCCAATATGAGCATCCAGGTTCCGCTATTGGCTATTGAATGGAGACGTGTCTCGGTCATGTCTACATTGTTCTCGAACCCGTAGGGTCCGCACGCTTAACATTACGATGACAGTTTCATTATGAGTTTATATATTTTGATGTACCGAAGGTTGTTCGGAGTCCCGGATATGATCACAGACATGACGAGGAGTCTCGAAATGGTCGAGACATAAAGATCAATATATTGGACGGCTATATTCGGACATCGGAAGTGTTTCGGGTGATTTCGGAGAAAACCAGAGTGCCGGAAGGGTTACCGGAACCCCCCGGGGAAGTATTGGGCCTTAGTGGGCCTGAGGGGAGAGAGGGGGCAGCAGCCCAGGAGGTGGCGCGCCCCCTCCCATGGGGAGTCCGAATTGAACTTGGGGAGGGGGCGCGGCCCCTCTTTCCCTCTCCCTCTCCCTCTCCCTCTCTTTCCTTCCCCCTTCTCTCTTCCTAGTTGGACTAGGAAAGGGGAGTCCTACTCCTACTAGGAGGAGGACTCCCCCCTCCTTGGCGCGCCCCAAGGGCCGGTCGGCCTCTCCCCCTTGCTCCTTTATATACGGGGGCAGGGGCACCTCTAGACACAACAATTGATCATTGATCTCTTAGCCGTGTGCGGTGCCCCCTCCACCATAATCCTCGATAATATTGTAGCGGTGCTTAGGCGAAGCCCTGCGACGGTAGAACATCAAGATCGTCACCACGCCGTCGTGCTGACGGAACTCATCCCCGACACTTTGCTGGATCGGAGTCCGGGGATTGTCATGGATGTCACACCCTAGCTAGTTCAAGCATTAGAGTGTGCATCATGTTTAAATTCCTCTTAAATTTGAAATGGGGAAGGCAGAAACCCCCAAAACCCCCTGGAAACAACTAGGGTTTACTAAAATTATTTTCAATGAACATGAAATGCCCTTCTAAAAAGTTCACCCTCTTTGTCTTGGGTTAGAACCTCTGGCAAAATTGGTGCACAATTTTCTAGGTCAACAGAAGGTCATTGAATTCAATCATAAGTATTTGAATTTGGGCATTTAAATGCAATAAAATAATTTAAATGCTCAAATAATTCTGGAAATAAATGTTTGCTGTTGGAAATATTCTAAACAGAGCCCACAATTATTTTCAGGATTTTTGGAAACGTTTTAGTATTTTTAATAAAGCCCAACAGTTGCAGTTAAATAGAAAAAGAAAACAAGTTAGAAAAAGAGAGAGAGGGAGAAGCCCACCTGGGCCTTACCTGTGCTGGCCGGCCCACCTGGCCTATGCCAGTCGTCACCCACCTCTGCCAGTAGGCAGAGGCGTGTCGCCGGCGCGTGCTCCCGCGGCCACCTCCTGCTTCCACCTCCTGCTGCCTCATCGTCCCCATCCGAGCGCCACGGAGACGCCCAGCACCTCCCTGCACTCCTCCCCTCTCTCCCCCTCGTCTACCTCACCCTCTCCCGCGATGGCCGAGCGCGATCCTCGCCGCCGTTCGCCGTAGTTGCCACCAGAGCCACCCCCTCGCCTCCCTGACGTGCCCGTGAGCTCCGCCTCCATCGTCTACGCCTCCCCGTCGACTCACGCAACGCCGGACGCCTCCAAGCGCCTTCCCGATGCCTTCTTCTTCCTCGGTCCGCCGAGATTACCGGCAATGCCCCGACGACGTCCGACCTCCCCCGAGCCCGCTGAGACGCGTCCTGCAACCGCCGTGAGCTCCTCTACCGATTCCCCCTCTTCTCTGCTTCGTTTGCCCGCCGTAGACGCCGCCCCCTTGCTCACCGTAGCACGCCGCCGCGCGAGCTCGATGCCGGCGTCACTCCGGTGGCCTTTTGGTCAAGCGCGGGTGCTTAATGCACCCCCCGCACCTCGCAGCGCCTCGCTAGCACGTCCGTTTTCCCCCTAGCTTGCTGCAGCAGCAAAATCACCAACGGGCGGCGAGCTCGCTCCACCCCAGCTCCTCCCACTTGCCCCACTAGATGCGCGCGAGCCCCAGCTACACGTAGGACCAAACCGCGGTCGAATTGGTCGCCTGTGGCCGATTTCCGAAGCTCTCCGCCATCTCGGCCTCGCCGGCGGCTCAACACCGGCGGGATTAACCCCGCTGACCAGGGGTTTGACCCTAGTTTGACTCCGCCTGAGACACTGATAGGTGGGGCCGGCTCCTAACTAATTCAGATTAGTTTAAATTAGAGCTAATCACTCCGTTAGAGGTTAATGACGTCGTTAACTAACCCTCTCTCACTAACATGTGGGCCCAGAGCCTAACTAACCCAGTTTAGTGCTAACTAAACACTAACTAACTCTGTTAGTTAGCTGAGAGACTGACAGAAGGGGCCCACCAGTCAGGTTTGACCTAGGCTGGCGCCTTTGACCCGCTGATGTCATAGTGACGCAGTGCTGACGCATTAACTCAATTACTGGATTTATTCTTTAATAGGAAATTCCAGAAAATAGTCAAAACTTCTAAAAATCATAGAAAATCAACCATAGCTCCAAATGCAAAGATTTATATATGAAAAATGATCAGAAAAATTCAATCTATCCATCTGTAATGGTTTCATGCATGACAAAACAAGTTAACCCTGCTGTTTAAGTAGAATAAGGTAATGCACTAATAAGGCCATGTTTAATGAGCTAATATTTGAATCTTTGATTCAAATGAGTTCATACCCTTCTGTTTTAGCTTGCATTAGGCCAAAACACTTTCATCTTGCCATGTCATAGCATGCATCATATTGTTGCATATTGCCATGTGTTGATTATGTTCAGTGCGTCTTTCGTGGTAGGTTCTGCCTCCGAGGATAACCCCGAGTATCCATCTGAAGGGCAGTACCCTACTACCTCTACAACAGGCAAGCAACCCATTGATCATTCCGATACAACCCATGTTCCCGCTTCTGCTCTTGTTTACTGCATTAAGACAACGCGATTCAAACTGCTGTGTGCTACGGTAGCTGAACCCTTATCCTCTGCATGACCTGTCATTGCCACAGTAACTAGATGAAACCCACTAGCATGTGTAGGAGTTGATTGAGCCATGTATGTGATTCCTACCTTGCTATGCCTGCTATGCTTAGAGTTGTGTCAGGTCTGGTTCATCTAGGTGATGGGCTAGAGTGATATGATTATGTCGGTAATATGAGGGATGTGTTGAACATGTTTTGGTAAAGGTATCGATGAGAGGCCATGTAGGAGTACATGGTGGGTTGTTTCATTGAGGCCGTCCATGAGAACTGAGATCTGTATGTGTGATTTAAGATGCAGTTACTACCATACATTGGGCCCGAAACCAATGGACCCTCTCGGCTTCTTAATCACCCTAGTACTCTATCCAGGAGTTACAAATAGTTTCTGGTGTTTGTAGGTTATGTGTTGGCGGCCGTGCGTAGCGCTGACCCTAGGGGTGGGCTATGTTGCGGTAGATACACCGTGGCCGGGTATGTCGGGCGCCCGTTTGGCTTCTCGGGACCCTGTTCACATCATTCGGGGCCGTATGTGGAAACCTCGGCCGGACTCCCTGCGGATGGAACCTGGATAGGCGATAAACCTGGACTAGAGACTTAAGTGTTTAGGTAGGCCGTGGCCGACACCCTCGCTGGGCTTCCTCTTGAAGGTTGCCGAGTACATGTCGTGTAAACGACGGTAAGTGGTGAAAGCGTGTATGAAGAAGTACACCCCTGCAGGGTATAAAACTATTCGAATAGCCGCGTCCGCGGTAAAGGACTACTTGGTTGCCTATACAGTTCATAGACAAGTTAAATGGATACTATTAAAAGTCTCAAGATAAGTGTGAGTACCGAGGATGGCCCTCACGTAGGATGACGAGAGAGGATCCCTGGTGGAGTATTGTGTTGGTGAGTAGTGGACTCGTGTGCGAAAACTATTTTACTAGTGGAGTTCCGTAGGATAGCTTAGCCAAGAGTCAAAGCTGGCTTGCTGCAATAACCCCACCACCTTCTTGAGAATGAGCATGTATATTAGGTTCTGATGTAAGACTTGCTGAGTACCTTTTTACTCATGTTTGCTTAATTACTGTTTTCAGACGACAACACCGCCCCCTCCGACGGTTTCTACGTAGACCTTGACGTCAACGAGTGACGAGCCACCCAGGTGGTGATCCTGGCCATGGAGGGCCCTATGTAGATAGACAGGCTTCGAGAAGCCTTCTTTCTTTCTAGTGTCTGTACTCAGACTATTTACTTCCGCTTGTGCTTGTATGATTGTATGACTTGAATGTCGGTTCATGTGACCCCTATCTGTATGAACTTGTTATGTATGGCCCTCTGGAGCCTTTAAATAAAGTACTTGAGTTGTAGAGTTTTGTTGTGATGCCATGTTGTATGTACTCATATCGGGCATATTGTGTGTATGATTGAAATGCTCGTTATGAGTGGGATCCGACAATCTAGTTGTTTATCCTTGGCAGCCTTTCTTATGGGGAAATGTAGTCTAGTGTTCCTCGAGCCATAGTAGTCCACTACAGCCCGGTTCACCGGAGTCCTGCTAGCCTAGCACTACTGTTCAGGACACTTGACTGGACGGCATGTGTTTCACTTTGTTCCTATGTCTGTCCCTTCGGGGAAATGTCACGCGGTGACTTCCGGAGTCCTGTCTAGCCTGCTACAGCCCGGGTTCCCCGAGTCCTATTAGCCCAGTGCTACAGCCCGGAATCACTCGCTGATGACCGACATGCTCGATGTGATTCATGTATGCCTGTCTCCATAGGTCTGTGCCGCGTTGGGTTCACGACTAGCCATGTCGGCCCGGGTTCTCTGTCATATGGATGCTACCGACACTATCATATACGTGAGCCAAAAGGCGCAAATGGTCCCGGGCCATGGTAAGGCAGCACCCGTGGAATACCGTGCGTGAGGCCACAAAGTGATATGAGGTGTTACCGGCTAGATCGATGTGGCTTGGGATCGGGGTTCTGACAGTGTTGGTATCAGAGCCGGACTGCCTGTAGGTTCGTTGAGCCAAACTGGTCGATGTCAAGTCTAGAAATGCTTTAGTTATATGTAGGGGAATTGATTGTGAAAAGGAACGTAAGGCTCTTTTACTCCTTTACCTTATGCCCTCTGATCTGAGTCATTCTCTTCTCATTCAACATGGGTTAAGGACTAGGCTCTCTCCTTCTATCAGGTTCACGTGTTACTAATCCGTAGTAGCTTATAGGATTGTTGTTACAAGCCTTAGTGCAGTTTCTACTACTTTTAGTATGTTGCTAATTGGATCAGAACCTTGATATGATGTTGTTGAGTGGTATTGCAAACTATTGTGGATGTCTCAAATCTTTTTCTGAGCATTTACAGCTGTTATGTTGTCCAATTTTCCCTAGGAATTCTAATGTCTTTGCATTGTGGTTGTGCTTTCAGATGGCCAACCGTGTTCAAAACCAAGTGGTTCGCCTGACCCGGTGCCTCGATGTGCCCGGTCATACTGCTATGTTAGTCCGGGTAATGATCGAGACGGGTTACCGTTGGTATCCCGAATACACCGTCGAAGAGCAATTCCGAGACTTTAATCAAAGCAAATATTTCTGCACCGTCAGGATATTTCCTTCTTATCCTAGATCTACCGAGCCCCTTCACTATTCCTATGGACTCGGGGTTACTGTTGAGATGGCTGTGCAGGATGCTGCCTACTCCATGATGACCATCATGCGAGTCCGGACTGGCCTGCTTCGGAACACCGACTTCCGTTACATGCCAGCTTCACTTCCAGGAGCGCAAGGGTATCTTCAGGCTATCTATGCTGACTCCACTCAGGAGGACTCATTAACTCGTACCACTGCCGAGATGCTCGAAGATAAGGACCGAGAGAATCGGGCCTTGAGGTTGGAGCTTTTCAATACCCGTGCTGATCATTGGGCCACATTGACTCGGTTTGCACGTGCGGTGCAAGCTGGATGTATGGATACAAGGGATCTGTATCCTGTGAGATCTGCTCTGCCAGACATGGTGGATTGGCGTGATGTGGGGGCATCACCCCACCCCGTGGTCCTCGCAGGCCACCGTTTGTTGGTCCAAGACCTCATCCTAGCCCCTATGGTCCACAAGCTCCTCAGGACCGTCTATTCCCAGATGATCACGTTGAACTTCCAGGCTATGGAGGTGACTTCTATGAGGACTATTACGGAGCTGTCTGAGTTAGTAGTAGTATCACTAGTATTGTAATAGTTGTATCTCCACTATCCTGCGTGACTTGTGGAATATGACTTGGCGTGTAATCAATTCCGGAGGTGCGGACAAATAATGTATAGGAGCTTGGAATTCCTCCGATGAGATGTAACGTCTTTCATCATAGTTGTACTGTAGCCTGGGCTTGTACTAAACTATGTATGATGTGTATGACCGTTGGTATATATATGGCAGTTTTATATACCCATGACATACGGATGAACATCTCTGCATTCCATGTTATCCATTACATTCTGCACTTCCTTGCTAAGTTGAGCCATCCTTATCTAAACCGTTGTCTTGTTTTCTCCTAGGATGGTCAACACCCGCAGCAACCCTGCTGCCCCAGAGCAGGGGGAAGCCAGTGCAGCTAGGGGTGAAAATCTGCCTCATCCGCCTTCTATGGCCGAAGTAATGCTGGAGGCGGAAAGAAACAAGCGTGAGACTAACCGCCTGCTGGAGCGGATTGAGCAGAACACTGCACGCCATCCGCAAAATGACTTGGTGTCAATCAATGACTTTGTCAAGCTGTACCCACCAAAGTTTAACCATTCCGTCAAGCCCCTCGACGCGGATGACTGGCTTCGCAGCATCATCCACAAGCTACGTTCTGCCAACGTAGCCGAAGCTGACAAGGTTATTTACGCTGCCTACCATCTCGAAGGCCCTGCTAGCCTCTGGTGGGAAAATTTTGAAGCTATGCGCCCGGTCGGCCAAATCACTACTTGGGCTGAATTTAGTGAGGCTTTCCGTGAGCATCACATTCCGGAAGGTCTCATGGATCGCAAGAGGGAGGAGTTCTGCAATTTCACCCAAGGAAGACTGACTGTGGATGCATATAGTCGTGAATTTGGGAATCTGGCACGTTATGCCCCTGAAGAGGTATCTATTGACGCTAAGAAGCAGGCAAGGTTCCGCAAGGGACTTAGCCCTGAGCTTCGCCATGATCTTTGTCTGCACGAGTGCACCTCCTTTCAGAAGTTGGTCAATAAAGCCATCAGTGCTGAGACAGGCCAGACTGATTATGATGCTTCACGCAAGCACTCCCGTGATTTTGGCTCTTCATCCGGCTCTGGAGCTCAGAAGCGTCGGGTGTGGATCCCAAGCACGACACTGCCACCCAGGTTCATCCCGAGGCCATCCTTTGAGGCGCCTCGTCCCAACCAGCAATTTGCACCACCCAAGCCTTATGGTGGCCCCGCTGCTAATGCTGCTCCACGCCCCAATGTGGTGACATGCTTTAAGTGTGGAGAGCCGGGTCACTATAGCCGAGAGTGTCCCCAGAACAACACCAATCAGACTGGAAAGTCCGTTGGCCGTGGTAAGCCAGCGGGAAAGACATTCTATGCCAAGCCGGTCACTACTATACGTGGCCATGTCAACTATGTTTCAGCCGAGGAGGCTCATGAGGATCCTAACGTCGTCCTTGGTACGCTCCTTGTTAACTGCCATCCGGCATCTGTTCTTTTCGATACTGGAGCATCTCATTCATTCATATCCGAGAACTATGCTCGATTGCATAACACGACATTCTGTGACATGCCCTCTACCATGGAAATTCAAACCCCTGGCTCTAGATGGCAAACTTCTAGAGTAAGCCATGGGAACGAAATTCTTGTCGATAGACTTGTCTTCTTCGCATCCTTAATAGCTCTCAAGTCCTCGGACATAAACATCATCTTGGGTATGGACTGGATGTCAGCTCATTATGCTAAGATTGATTGTGCCACTAGAACCGTTCAACTTACTCACCCATCGGGCAAGACAGTCAATGTCTTAACTCGAGTGGCCAAGCGCCAGCTTTACTCCCTAAATGCCAACCCCCTTCCAGACCTTGAGGATGTTCTGGTAGTCTGAGACTTTCCGGATGTCTTTCCAGAAGAACTGCCAGGTGTTCCACCTGACAGGGATGTTGAGTTTGTGATAGACCTTGTTCCAGGAACCGTTCCAATTTCCAGAAGACCCTACAAGATGGCACCCTTAGAACTAGCCGAGCTTAAGAACCAACTCGATGAGTCCTTGAAAAAGGGTTTCATCCGTCCTAGTTCCTCTCCTTGGGCTTGCCCCGTCCTCTTCGTCAAGAAGAAGGATGGAACGGATCGAATGGTTGTGGATTACCGACCTGTCAACTTGGTCACCATCAAGAACAAATACCCGCTTCCTAGGATCAACGATCTGTATGATCAGCTCGCTGGATCCTCAATCTTTTCCAAGATGGATTTGAGGTTGGGCTACCATCAAATCAAAATCAGAAACGGGGACATTCCCAAAACGGCCTTTGTTACTCGTTATGGCCAATACGAGTACACCATTATGTCTTTCGGTTTAACCAATGCCCCAGCCACCTTCTCCCGGTTAATGAACTCGGTCTTCATGGAGTATTTGGATAAATTCGTCGTAGTATACCTCGATGACATACTCATCTACTCCAAGAATGAAGAGGAACATGACAAACATCTAAGGCTGGTATTGATGAAACTTCGAGAGCATCGCCTTTATGCCAAATTATCCAAGTGTGAATTTTGGTTGCCAGAAGTGACCTATCTAGGGCATGTAATCTCTGGTAAGGGTGGACTCCACCTGAGACGGTCAAGCAAGTTCGGAGCTTCCTTGGCTTAGCGAGCTATTGCCGCCGCTTTGTTGAGAATTTCTCCAAGGTTGCTAAACCTCTAACTGAACTCCTCAAGAAAGATAAAAAGTTCGAGTGGACTCCACAGTGTGAGTTCAGCTTCCAGGAACTAAAAAGACGCCTGACATCTGCTCCCGTACTGGTACCACCAGATTTCTCCAAGGACTTTGTTATCTATTGCGACGCCTCACGACAAGGACTAGGTTGCATACTCATGCAGGATCGTCAGGTAATTGCCTATGCTTCATGGCAATTACACCCACATGAGGAAAATTATCCCACACATGATCTAGAGCTTGCAGCTGTAGTCCATGCACTCAAAACTTGGCGACATTACCTCCTCGGTAATCGTTGCGAGATCTTCACCGATCACCAAAGTTTGAAATATATCTTCACCCAACCAGATTTGAATCTCAGGCAAAGACGTTGGGTCGAGTTGATCTCGGATTACGACTTAGGAATAACTTACACCCTGGGCAAAGCCAATGTCATGGCTGATGCGCTAAGTTGTAAGTCCTATTGTAACAACCTGATGTTACAATGAAGTCAACCACTTCTCCATGAGGAATTTCGTAAGCTTAATCTTCACATTGTTCCTCGAGGATTCCTATCCACCCTGGTGGCGAAACCTACCCTTATGGATCAGATCATCAAGGCACAGAAGGTAGATCCGGGAATCTCACGTATTAAGAGAAGCATTAAGAAAGGAGTCGCGAATTGTTTCTCCATTGATGATCAAGGTGTCGTATACTTTGGTAATCGCCTAGTGGTTCCAAAGGCACGAAACCTGAGGCGGCTGATCCTTAAGGAAGCTCATGAATCCCCTCTCACCATTCATCCCAGTAGTACCAAAATGTATCAAGACCTACGCCAGAGGTTTTTGTGGACTAGGATGAAGAGAGAAATCGCTCAATACATTGCTAATTGCGAAGTTTGTCGTCGTGTTAAGGCAGAGCATCAACGGCCTGCTGGCACCCTTCAACCTTTGGCTATTCCCGAGTGGAAATGGGATAAAATCAGTATGGATTTCATCACTGGGTTTCCCAGGACCAAGAGAGGGAATAATGCCATCTTCGTCGTGATCGACCGTCTATCCAAAGTAGCCCACTTTCTACCTGTTCGTGAGAGTATCACCGCTAGCCAGCTAGCCGATTTATACATCTCCCGAATAGTGTCTCTTCATGGTGTCCCATTGGAAATTAACTCAGACCGTGGGAGCCTCTTCACCTCTCTATTTTGGGAAAGTTTCCAAAATGCTATGGAAACTCGTCTTTCTTTTAGCACCGCCTTCCATCCTCAATCAAGTGGTCAAGTAGAGCGAGTTAATCAAATTCTGGAAGATATGCTCCGAGCCTCTGTCATCTCGTTCGGAATGGGTTGGGAGAAATGCCTTCCATTCGCGGAGTTCGCTTATAACAATAGTTATCAAGCTAGCTTAGGCAAGGCTCCTTTCGAAGTTCTCTATGGACGAAAATGTCGAACGCCTCTTAACTGGTCAGAAACCGGGGAAAGACAACTCTTTGGCCCGGATATGATTCAGGAAGCAGAAGAGCAGGTTCGCGTTATTCGTGAGAAATTGAAAATAGCCCAATCTCGTCAAAAGAGTCAATATGATCGTAAACATAAGCCTATGACTTATGAAGTCGACGAGAAGGCTTACCTTCGGGTTACTCCGTTAAAGGGAACCCATCGTTTCGGTATCAAAGGCAAATTGGCTCCTCGTTACATTGGACCCTTTCGCATTCTTGCCAAACAAGGAGAAGTTGCCTACCAATTGGAACTACCTTTGCATCTTTCCAGAGTTCACGATGTCTTCCACGTTTCTCAACTCAGGCGTTGCTTCGCGGATCCTATCCGTGGAGTGGACCACGAAACGCTTGATCTACAAGATAACCTCTCATATCGGGAATATCCCGTTTGTATCCTTGATCAAGCTGAGTGTACCACTCGACGCCATAACATCAAGTTTCTCAAGGTTCAATGGTCACACCATTCCGAGAAAGAAGCCACTTGGGAAAGGGAGGATCGTCTTTGACTCGAGTACCCCACCTTCTTCCCGGAGGATCCTAAATCTTGGGACGAGATTCTTTTGAGTGGGGGTGAGTTGTCACACCCTAGCTAGTTCAAGCATTAGAGTGTGCATCATGTTTAAATTCCTCTTAAATTTGAAATGGGGAAGGCAGAAACCCCCAACACCCCCTGGAAACAACTAGGGTTTACTAAAATTATTTTCAATGAACCTGAAATGCCCTTCTAAAAAGTTCACCCTCTTTGTCTTGGGTTAGAACCTCTGGCAAAATTGGTGCACAATTTTCTAGGTCAACAGAAGGTCATTGAATTCAATCATAAGTATTTGAATTTGGGCATTTAAATGCTATAAAATAATTTAAATGCTCAAATAATTCTAGAAATAAATGTTTGCTATTGGAAATATTCTAAACAGAGCCCACAATTATTTTCAGGATTTTTGGAAACGTTTTAGTATTTTTAATAAAGCCCAACAGTTGTAGTTAAATAGAAAAAGAAAAGAACTCAGAAAAAGAGAGAGAGGGAGAAGCCCACCTGGGCCTTACCTGTGCTGGCCGGCCCACCTGGCCTGTGCCAGTCGTCACCCACCTCTGCCAGTAGGCAGAGGCGTGTCGCCGGCGCGTTCTCCCGTGGCCACCTCCTGCTTCCACCTCCTGCTGCCTCCTCGTCCCCATCCGAGCGCCACGGAGACGCCCAACACCTCCCTCCACTCCTCCCCTCTCTCCCCCTCGTCTCCCTCACCCTCTCCCGCGATGGCCGTGCGCGATCCTTGCCGCCGTTCGCCGTAGTTGCCACTAGAGCCACCCTCTCGCCTCCCTGACGTGCCCGTGAGCTCCGCCTCCATCGTCTACGCCTCCCCGTCGACTCACGCAACGCCGGACGCCTCCAAGCGCCTCCCCGACGCCTTCTTCTTTCTCGGTCCGCCGAGATCATCGGCAATGCCCCGACGATGTCCGACCTCCCCCGAGCCCGCTGAGACGCGTCCCGCAACCGCCGTGAGCTCCTCTACCGATTCTCCCTCTTCTCTGCTTCGTTTGCCCGCCGTAGACGCCGCCCCCTTGCTCACCGTAGGACGCCGCCGCGCGAGCTCGATGCCGGAGTCACTCCGGTGGCCTTTTGGTCAAGCGCGGGTGCTTAACGCACCCCCCGCACCTCGCAGCGCCTCGCTAGCACGTCCGTTTTCCCCCTAGCTTGCTGCAGCAGCAAAATCACCAACGGCCGAGCTCCGGCTGCCGCCACGAGCTCGACTCCGGCGAGCTCGCTCCACACCAGCTCCTCCCACTTGCCCCACTAGATGCGTGCGAGCCCCATCTCCGCGTAGGACCAAACCGCGGTCGAATTGGTCGCTTGTGGCCGATTTCCGAAGCTCTCCGCCGTCTCGGCCTCGCCGGCGGCTCAACGCCGGCGGGATTAACCCCGCTGACCTGGGGTTTGACCCCAGTTTGACTCCGCCTGAGACACTGATAGGTGGGGTCGGCTCCGAACTAATTCAGATTAGTTTAAATTAGAGCTAATCACTCTGTTAGAGGTTAATGACGTCGTTAACTAACCCTCTCTCACTGACATGTGGGCCCAGAGCCTAACTAACCCAGTTTAGTGCTAACTAAACACTAACTAACTCTGTTAGTGAGCTGAGAGACTGACAGAAGGGGCCCACCAGTCAGGTTTGACCTGGGCTGGTGCCTTTGACCCACTGACGTCACAGTGACGCAGTGCTGACGCATTAACTCAATTACTGGATTTATTCTTTAATAGGAAATTCCAGAAAATAGTCAAAACTTCTAAAAATCATAGAAAATCAACCATAGCTCCAAATGCAAATATTTATATATGAAAAATGATCAGAAAAATTCAATCTATCCATCTGTAATGGTTTCATGCATGACAAAACAAGTTAACCCTTCTGTTTAAGCAGAATAAGGTAATGCACTAATAACGCCATGTTTAATGAGCTAATATTTGAATCTTTGATTCAAATGAGTTCATACCCTTCTGTTTTAGCTTGCATTAGGCCAAAACACTTTCATCTTGCCATGTCATAGCATGCATCATATAGTTGCATATTGCCATGTGTTGATTATGTTCAGTGTGTCTTTCGTGGTAGGTTCTGCCTCCGAGGATAACCCCGAGTATCCATCTGAAGGGCAGTACCCTACTACCTCTACAACAGGCAAGCAACCCATTGATCATTCCGATACAACCCATGTTCCCGCTTCTGCTCTTGTTTACTTCATTAAGACAACGTGATTCAAACTGCTGTGTGCTACGGTAGCTGAACCCTTATCCTCTGCATGACCTGTCATTGCCACAGTAACTAGATGAAACCCACTAGCATGTGTAGGAGTTGATTGAGCCATGTATGTGATTCCTACCTTGCTATGCCTGCTATGCTTAGAGTTGTGTCAGGTCTGGTTCATCTAGGTGATGGGCTAGAGTGATATGATTATGTTGGTAATATGAGGGATGTGTTGAACATGTTTTGGTAAAGGTATCGATGAGAGGCCATGTAGGAATACATGGTGGGTTGTTTCATTGAGGCCGTCCATAAGAATTGAGATCTGTATGTGTGATTTAAGATGCAGTTACTACTGTACATTGGGCCCGAAACTAATGGACCCTCTCGGCTTCTTAATCACCCTAGTACTCTGTCCAGGAGTTGCAAATAGTTTCTGGTGTTTGTAGGTTATGTGTTGGTGGCCATGCGTAGCGCTAACCCTAGGGGTGGGCTATGTTACGGTAGATACACCGTGGCCGGGTATGTCGGGCGCCCGTTTGGCGTCTCGGGACCCTGTTCACATCGTTCGGGGCCGTATGTGGAAACCTCGGCCGGACTCCCTGCGGATGGAACCTGGATAGGCGATAAACCTGGACTAGAGATTTAAGTGTTTAGGTAGGCCGTGGCCGACACCCTCGCTGGGCTTCCACTTGAAGGTTGCCTAGTACATGTCGTGTAAACGGCGGTAAGTGGTGAAAGCGTGTATGAAGAAGTAGACCCCTGCAGGGTATAAAACTATTCGAATAGCCGCGTCCGCGGTAAAGGACTACTTGGTTGCCTATACAGTTCATAGACAAGTTAAATGGATACTATTAAAAGTCTCAAGATAAGTGTGAGTACCGAGGATGGCCCTCACGTAGGATGACGAGAGAGGATCCCCGGTGGAGTATTGTGTTGGTGAGTAGTGGACTCATGTGCGAAAACTATTTTACTAGTGGAGTTCCGTAGGATAGCTTAGCCAAGAGTCAAAGCTGGCTTGCTGCAATAACCCCACCACCTTCTTGAGAATGACCATGTATATTAGGTTTTGATGTAAGACTTGTTGAGTACCTTTGTACTCGTGTTTGCTTAATTACTGTTTTCAGACGACAACACCGCCCCCTCCGACGGGTTTTACGTAGACCTTGACGTCAACGAGTGACTAGCCACCCAGGTGGTGATCCTGGCCATGGAGGGCCCTATGTAGATAGACAGGCTTCGAGAAGCCTTCTTTCTTTCTAGTGTTTGTACTCAGACTATTTACTCCCGCTTGTGCTTGTATGATTGTATGACTTGAGTGTCGGGTCATGTGACCCCTATCTGTATGAACTTGTTATGTATGGCTCTCTGGAGCCTTTAAATAAAGTACTTGAGTTGTAGAGTTTTGTTGTGATGCCATGTTGTATGTACTCATATCGGGCATATTGTGTGTATGATTGAAATGCTCGGTATGAGTGGGATCCGACAATCTAGTTGTTTATCCTTGGCAGCCTTTCTTATGGGGAAATGTAGTCTAGTGTTCCTCGAGCCATAGTAGTCCGCTACAGCCCGGTTCACCAGAGTCCTGCTAGCCTAGCACTACTGTTTAGGACACTTGACTGGCCGGCATGTGTTTCACTTCGTTCCTATGTCTGTCCCTTCGGGGAAATGTCACGCGGTGACTTCCGGAGTCCTGCCTAGCCTGCTACAGCCCGGGTTCCCCGGAGTCCTGTTAGCCCAGTGCTACAGCCCAGAATCACTCGCTGATTACCGACATGCTCGATGTGATTCATGTATGCCTGTCTCCATAGGTCTGTGCCGCGTTGGGTTCACGACTAGCCATGTCGGCCCGGGTTCTCTGTCATATGGATGCTAGCGACACTATCATATACGTGAGCCAAAAGGCGCAAACGGTCCCGGGCCATGGTAAGGCAGCACCCGTGGAATACCATGCGTGAGGACGCAAAGTGATATGAGGTGTTACCGGATAGATCGATGTGGCTTGGGATCGGGGTCCTGACAGCGTTGGTATCAGAGCCGGACTGCCTATAGGTTCGTTGAGCCAAACTGGTTGATGTCAAGTCTAGAAATGCTTTAGTTATATGTAGGGGAATTGATTGTGGGAGGGAACGTAAGGCTCTTTTACTCCTTTACCTTATGCCCTCTGATCTGAGTCATTCTCTTCTCATTCAACATGGGTTAAGGACTAGGCTCTCTCCTTCTATGTAACATCCCAAATTTTCAATTTGGAATGTTATACATTAGGTCGTCATGCATATCATATTTTATTTTGCTTTTGGTTTTGATCCTAGAAAATCCTAAGCAACTCAAGGACCCATGGAGAGAGTTGGGGATTTCGTTATTTACACATTTGAGTTTCCTCAAATTTTGTAAACAGGATCATTTGATTTTATTTATTTTATCATCAATTATTTCTATTACAAAAATATGAGAGAGGGAATAAAATGACTTTCCCAAAATATAGAAATATTGAGGATTTAATAAAAAAATCAAATAAGATTTATTTTCGGAGTTTTTCGGTATTTTTAATTGAATTTAGGAAAAATGTGCGTTTTTCAAAGTTGTAGTTTGGACCCAGATAAATGTTCACTTAGTCAGGCTTGATTTTAGAAACCCGGGAAAATTTATTTCGTGATTTTTGGAGTACGTTTAGTATTTCTTTTTATTTTTCTTTCGACCGTAATTATTAAAAAAAACGAAACCGATTATTGGTCGTACCCGAGCGGGACTCCGCCCGGGGGCGCCTTTATATAGCGCCGCACCCGAGCCCCCAGCCCACACCAGCCCCGCGCCCGATCCGCCGCCGCCGCCGCCGAAGCAGCGCGCCGCCCGAGGTTCGCCGCCGCCTCGACTTCCGTGCCGAAAAAAAATTAAAAAAAATTCTAAAAAAAAAATTATTTTCTTTTTCGTCCGTTTTATTTTCGAAATTTTTATTTTTATTATTTTATTTATTTTAATTATTTTTGAATTAGGGTAATTAACGATTAATCTGTTCGTCATTTTTCTTTTTCGTCGGATTTTCCGCGGTTATTTTCTGATCGCGATTTCTGATCCGATTTTCGTTTTAGTATAACTTTTCGCTCGTTTATCGGAATCAGGCGATTCAAGCGCCTGGAGTTTCTTCTCGAAACCCTCTTTCCGAATAATCAATTTACACATGTTTTTGCTACTGTAAAATTTGACTTAGATCTAGATTACTAGAACGAAGTTGTTTTCTTTCGCCGTCTGACTTTTTTTGCTTCGTTCGATTTGATTCTTTTTGCAAACCAGGGTTCTTAAATTGTCTGGTTAGATCTTCTATTTGAGTTTTACCTGTGCATTAGATGAGTACTTATTGTATGCTTGTTGTTTGTCTGCGATAGAATACCCGGAGTGCGCCGCCTGTTACTTTGAATCTCTAGGTTTCGCGGATCATCAGCAAGGCAAGTAACACTTTGATCATACCTTTTTCTACAACCCAGTTTTATTGCATTAGATCAATCTTCACACATTGCATGATTAGGATCTAATTAAATTGTGGGATGGGAAGTAGATGAGGTAGTACCTATTACCTGTTTATTATCAAACCTTTGGGAGTTACTTCTACGTTTGCTTATTATGCCATGCTATGCAAGTAGACGTGGATTGGGTGAGTGATATCCATGACAGATGTGAGATTGATAATTAATGGTTTATCTAAGGTGGCAACCTAACACACATCTGGGTGGACTGAGGCACCTGGGTATTCCAGGACTTGCCTGTTTTTATTTTGGACCGCCACCCAGGCTCAAAGGGATCATGAGATTATTCATACTAGAAATTTCCGTGTGCAGCCACAAGCCATTATGGGCTCTGGCATAGTTGAGTAAGTCATGCGAACTCTTACAGGGTAGACTAGCAGATGTAGGGGAAAGTAGGTGTACCGGTCTATCCATCGTAAGGTGCTAGCACTTCTGAAAGACTGTGTCTCGGTCATCCGTTTCTCAAACACCATGTAGTGCGAGAAATCCAACGGAGGCGATCGAGTCTTGTGGGGAAAAGTGCGCAAACCTCTGCAGAGTGTAACAAACTAATCATGGTTAGCCGTGTCCCCGGTTATGGACATCTTGAGTATCTAGTACCTGGATTATCATGTGAATCTCAACATGTTACTCTAAAGTTAATTTTGTTGGGTTTTAATGATGTTACTTAATTGGGATTGAGAATGCTGTCAACCATTCTCAATGTTTAACAACCACCCTGATAGTAATTAATTTTATTCCTTTGAAGTAGGGAAAAATTGGCTTTACGCAAAAACTGTTACCATAGAGCTTTCCACCAGCCAAATATGCATATAGTATAGTTGTTTCATTCCATTACTCTCTATGTGTTACCTTGCCAGCATATTCTATGTGCTGACCCGTTTTCGGGCTGCAACGTTAATGTTGCAGACTTTTCAGACGATGATTAAGGAGTTTTTAGGTCGTGGTTCTATACTCAGTGATGCCGTTGGAGTTGATGGACTCACTTATCTTCCAAGCCTTCCGCTGTTATCGTTATTAGATGGCCTTAAGCCATATTTATTGTAATAAGTTCTCTTTTGAGACACTCGATGTAATAAGTGTGTGATTGCTACTCTGCTATAAATCCTTCAAGTACTGTGTGGTGTCAGCATTACTGATCCAGGGATGACACTGGAGCACAGAGATCAGACTGTTTGAGGACTGGTCGCTACATTCTATCAGGTTCACGTGTTACTAATCCGTAGTAGCTTATATGATTGTTGTTACAAGCCTTCGTACAGTTTCTACTACTTTTAGTATGTTGCTAATTGGATCAGAACCTTGATATGATGTTGTTGAGTGGTATTGCAAACTGTTGTGGATGTCTCAAATCTTTTTCTGAGCATTTACAGCTGTTATGCTGTCCAATTTTCCCTAGGAATTCTAATGTCTTTGCATTGTGGTTGTGCTTTCAGATGGCCAACCGTGTTCAAAACCAAGTGGTTCGCCTGACCCGGTGCCTCGACGTGCCCGGTCATACTGCTATGTTAGTCCGGGTAATGATCGAGACGGGTTACCGTTGGTATCCTGAATACACCGTCGAAGAGCAATTCCGAGACTTTAATCAAAGCCAATATTTCTGCACCGTCAAGATATTTCCTTCTTATCCTGGATCTACCGAGCCCCTTCACTGTTCCTATGGACTCGGGGTTACTGTTGAGATGGCTGTGCAGGATGCTGCCTATTCCATGATGACCATCATGTGAGTCCGGACTGGCCTGCTTCGGAACACCGACTTCTGTTACATGCCAGCTTCACTTCCGGGAGCGCAAGGGTATCTTCAGGCTATCTATGCTGACTCCACTCAGGAGGACTCATTAACTCGTACCACTGCCGAGATTCTCGAAGATAAGGACCGAGAGAATCGGGCCTTGAGGTTGGAGCTTTTCAATACCCGTGTTGATCATTGGGCCACATTGACTCGGTTTGCACCTGCGGTGCAAGCTGGATGTATGGATACAAGGGATCTGTATCCTGTGAGATCTGCTCTGCCAGACATGGTGGATTGGCGTGATGTGGGGGCATCACCCCACCCCGTGGTCCTCGCAGGCCACCGTTTGTTGGTCCAAGACCTCATCCTAGCCCCTATGGTCCACAAGCTCCTCAGGACCGTCTGTTCCCGGATGATCACATTGAACTTCCAGGCTATGGAGGTGACTTCTATGAGGACTACTACGGAGTTGTCTGAGTTAGTAGTAGTATCACTAGTATTGTAATAGTTGTATCTCCACTGTCCTGCGTGACTTGTGGAATATGACTTGGCGTGTAATCAATTCCGGAGGTGTAGAAAAATAATGTATAGGAGCTTGGAATGCCTCCGATGAGATGTAACGTCTTTCATCATAGTTGTACTGTAGCCTGGGCTTGTACTAAACTATGTATGATGTGTATGACCGTTGGTATATATATGGCAGTTCTATATACCCATGACATACGGATGAACATCTCTGCATTCCGTGTTATCCATTACATTCTGCACTTCCTTGCTAAGTTGAGCCATCCTTATCTAAACCGTTGTCTTGTTTTCTCCTAGGATGGTCAACACCCACAGCAACCCTGCTGCCCCGGAGCAGGGGGAAGCCAGTGCAGCTAGGGGTGAAAATCTGCCTCATCCGCCTTCTCTGGCCGAAGTAATGCTGGAGGCGGAAAGAAACAAGCGTGAGACTAACCGCCTGCTGGAGCGGATTGAGCAGAACACTGCACGCCATCCGCGAAATGACTTGGTGTCAATCAATGACTTTATCAAGCTGTACCCACCAAAGTTTAACCATTCCGTCGAGCCCCTCGACAACAACAAAGTAGAGGACGTCTAACTTGTTTTTGCAGGGCATGTTGTGATGTGATATGGTCAAGACGTGATGAGATATAAGTTGTTGTATAAGATGATCATGTTTTGTTGAAGTTATCGGCAACTGGCAGAAGCCTTATGGTTGTCTCTTTATTGCATAAGATGCAAGCACCAAATAATTGCTTTACAATTATCGCTATGCGATAGCAATAGTTGCAAGAGCAATAGTTGGTGAGACGACCATGTGACGACACATTGATATAGATCAAGATGATGTAGATCATGGTGTCATGCCGGTGACGATGGAAATCATGACGATGTTTTGGAGATGGAGATCAAAGGCACAAGATGATGATGGGCATATAATGTCACATATTTTGATTGCATGTGATGTTTATCTTTTATGCATCTTATCTTGCTTTAATTGACGGTAGCATTATAAGATGATCTCTCACTAAATTTCCAGATAAAAGTGTTCTCCCTGAGTATGCACCATTGCCAAAGTTCGTCGTGCCCAGACACCACGTGATGATCGGGTGTGATAAGCTCTACGTCCATCTACAACGGGTGCAATCCAGTTTTGCACACGCAGAATACTCAGGTTAAACTTGACGAGCCTAGCATATGCAGATATGGCCTCGGAACACTAAGACCGAAAGGTCGAGCGTGAATCATATAGTAGATATGATCAACATAGTGATGTTCACCATTGAAAACAACTCCATTTCACGTGATGATCGGTTATGGTTTAGTTGATTTGGATCATGTGATCACTTAGATGATTAGAGGGATGTCTATCTAAGTGGGAGTTCTTAAGTAATATGATTAATTGAACTTTAATTTATCATGGACTTAGTCCTGGTAGTATTAGCATATCTATGTTGTAGATCAATAGCTTGCGTTTAGCTCCCCTGTTTTATTTTTGATATGTTCCTAGAGAAAACTAAGTTGAAAGATGTTAGTAGCAATGATGCGGATTGGATCTGTGATCTGAGGGTTATCCTCATTGCTGCACAAAAGAATTATGTCTTTAATGCACCGCTAGGTGATAGACCTATTGCAGAAGTAGAGGCAGACGTTATGAACGTTTGGCTAGCTCAATATGATGACTACTTGATAGTTTAGTGCACCATGCTTAACAGCTTAGAATCGGGACTTCAAAGACATTTTGAATGTCATGGACCATATGAGATGTTCCAGGAGTTGAAGTTAATATTTCAAGCAAATACCCGAGTTGAGAGATATGAAGTCTCCAACAAGTTCTATAGCTAAAAAGATGGAGGAGAATAGCTCAAGCAGTGAGCATGTGCTCAGATTGTCTGGGTACTACAATCGCTTGAATCAAGTGGGAGTTAATCTTCCAGATAAAATAGTGATTGACAGAATTCTCTAGTCACCATCACCAAGTTAGTAGAACTTCGTGATGAACTATAATATGCAAGGGATAATGGAAACGATTCCCAAGCTCTTCATGATGCTGAAACCAAGGAAGGTATAAATCAAAAAAAATATCAAGTGTTGATGGTAGACAAGACCACTAGTTTCAAGAAAAGGGCAAAGGGAAGAAGGGGAACTTCAAGAAGAACGGCAAACAAGTTGCTGCTCAAGTGAAGAAACCCAAGTCTGGACCTAAGCCTGAGACTAAGTGCTTCTACTACAAAGGGACTGGTCACTAGAAGTGGAACTGCCCCAAGTATTTGGCGGATAAGAAGGATGGCAAAGTGAACAAAGGTATATTTGATATAAAGATTATTGATGTGTATTTTACTAGTGTTCATAGCAACCCCTCGGTATTTGATACTGGTTCAGTTGCTAAGAGTAGTAACTCGAAACGGGAGTTGCAAAATGAACATAGACTAGTTAAGGGTGAAGTGACGATGTGTGTTGGAAGTGGTTCCAAGATTGATATGATCATCATCGCACACTCCCTATACTTTCGGGATTAGTGTTGAACCTAAATAAGTGTTATTTGGTGTTTGCGTTGAGCATGAATATGATTTGATCATGTTTATTGCAATACGGTTATTCATTTAAGTAAGAGAATAAATTGTTGTTCTGTTTACATGAATAAAACCTAATATGGTTACACACCCAATGAAAATGGTTCGTTGGATCTCGATCGTAGTGATACACATATTCATAATATTGAAACCAAAAGATGCAAAGTTAAAAATGATAGTGCAACTTATTTGTGGCACTGTCGTTTAGGTCATATTGGTGTAAAGCGCATGAAGAAACTCTATGCTGATGGACTTTTGGAATCACTTGATGCTTGCGAACCATGCCTCATGGGCAAGATGACTAAGACTCCGTTCTCCGGAACAATGGAGCGAGCAACTGACTTATTGGAAATAATACATACTGATGTATGCGGTACGATTAGTGTTAAGGCTCACGGCAAGTATCGTTATTTTCTGACCTTCACAGACGATTTGAGCAGATATGGGTATATCTACTTAATGAAACACAAGTCTGAAACATTTGAAAAGTTCAAAGAATTTCAGAGTGAAGTGGAGAATCATTGTAACAAGAAAATAAAAGTTTCTACGATATGATCGCAGAGGTAAAATATTTGAGTTAAGAGTTTGACCTTCAGTTAAAACAATGTGAAATAGTTTCACTACTCACGCCACCTGGAACACCACAGTGTAATGGTGTGTCCGACCGTCATAACCGTACTTTATTCGATATGGTGTGATCTATGATGTCTCTTACCGATCTACCACTATTGTTTTGGGGTTATGCATTAGAGACAACTGCATTCACGTTAAATAGGGCACCATTTAAATCCGTTGAGACGACACCGTATGAACTATGGTTTGGCAAGAAACCTAAGCTGTCGTTTCTTAAAGTTTGAGGTTGCAATGCTTATGTGAAAAGGTTTCAACCTGATAAGCTCAAACCCAAATCGGAGAAGTGCGTCTTCATAGGATACCCAAAAGAAAATGTTGGGTACACCTTCTATCACAGATCCGAAGGCAAGATATTCGTTGCTGAGAATGGATCCTTTCTAGAGAAGGAGTTTCTCTCGAAAGAAGTGAGTGGGAGGAAAGTAGAACTTGATGAGGTAACTGTACCTGCTCCCTTATTGGAAAGTAGTTCATCACAGAAATATGTTCCTGTGACTACTACACCAATTAGTGAGGAAGCTAATGATGATGATCATGTAGCTTCAGATCAAGTCGCTGCCGAACCTCATAGGTTAACCAGAGTGAGATCCGCACCAGAGTGGTACGGTAATCCTGTTCTAGAGGTCATGTTACTTGACCATGACGAGCCTACGAACTATGAGGAAGCGATGATGAGCCCAGATTCCGCGAAATGGCTCGATGTCATGAAATTTGAGATGAGATCCATGTATGAGAACAAAGTATGGACTTTGATTGACTTGCCCATTGATCGGCGAGCCATTGAGATTAAATGGATCTTCAAGAGGAAGACGGACGCTGATAGTAGTGTTACTATCTACAAAGCTAGAATTGTCGCAAAAAGGTTTTCGACAAGTTCAAGGTGTTGACTACGATGAGAGTTTCTCACTCGTATCTATGCTTAAGTCTGTCCGAATCATGTTAGCAATTGCCACATTTTATGAAATCTGCCAAATGAATGAACAAAACTACATTCCTTAATGGATTTATTAAAGAAGAGTTGTATATGATGCAACCAGAAGGTTTTGTCAATCCTAAAGGTGCTAACAAAATATGCAAGCTCCAGCGATCCATCTATAGACTGGTGCAAGCATCTCGGAGTTGGAATATACGCTTTGATAAGTTGATCAAAGCATATAGTTTTATACAGACTTGCGGTGAAGCCTGTATTTACAAGTGAGTGGGAGCACTACAACATTTCTGATAAGTATATGTGAATGACATATTGTTGATCAGAGATAATGTAGAATTATTCTGCAAAGCATAAAGGAATGTTTGTAAGGAGTTTTCCAAAGAAAGACCTCGGTGAAGCTGCTTACATATTGAGCATCAAGATCTATAGAGATAGATCAAGATACTTGATAAGTTTTTCAATGAGTACATACCTTGACAAGATTTTGAAGTAGTTCAAAATGGAACAGTCAAAGAAGGAGTTCTTGCCTTTGTTACAAGGTGTGAAGTTGAGTAAGACTCAAAACCCGACCACGGCAGAAGATAGAGAGAGCATGAAAGTCATTCCCTATGCCTTAGCCATAGGTTCTATAAAGTATGCCATGCTGTGTACCAGACCTATTGTATACCCTGCCCTGAGTTTGGCAAGGGAGTACAATAGTGATCTAGGAGTAGATCACCGGACAATGGTCAAAATTATCCTTAGTGGAATAAGGATATGTTTCTCGATTATGGAGGTGACAAAAGGTTCGCCGTAAAGGGTTATGTCGATACAAGTTTTGGCACTGATCCAGATGACTCTAAGTCTCAATCTGGAAACATATTGAAACTGGGAACAATTAGCTAGAGTAGCTCTGTGCAGAGCATTATTGACATAGAAATTTGCAAAATACGTACGGATCTGAATGTGGCAGACCCGTTGACTAAACATCTCTCACAAGCAAAACATGATCACACCTTAGTACTCTTTGGGTGTTAATCACATAGCGATGTGAACTAGATCATTGACTCTAGTAAACCCTTTGGGTGTTGGTCACATGTCGATGTGAACTATGGGTGTTAATCACATGGTGATGTGAACTATTGGTATTAAATCACATGGCGATGTGAACTAGATTATTGACTCTAGTGCAAGTGGGAGACTGAAGGAAATATGCCCTAGAGGCAATAATAAAGTTATTATTTATTTCCTTATATCATGATAAATGTTTATTATTCATGCTAGAATTGTATTAACCAAAAACATAATACATGTGTGAATACATAGACAAACAGAGTGTCACTAGTATGCCTCTACTTGACTAGCTCGTTGATCAAAGATGGTTATGTTCCCTAACCATAGACATGAGTTGTCATTTGATTAACGGGATCACATCATTAGGAGAATGATGTGATTGACTTGACCCATTCCATTAGCATAGCACTTGATCGTTTAATTTGTTGCTATTGCTTTCTTCATGACTTATACATGTTCCTATGACTATGAGATTATGCAACTCCCGTTTACCGGAGGAACACTTTGTGTGCTACCAAACGTCACAACATAACTGGGTGATTATAAAGGTGCTCTACAGGTGTCTCTGAAGGTACTTGTTGGGTTGGCATATTTCGAGACTAGGATTTGTCACTCCGATTGTCGGAGAGGTATCTCTGGGCCCTCTCGGTAATGCACATCACTTAAGCCTTGCAAGAAATGCAACTAATGAGTTAGTTGCGAGATGATGTATTACGGAACGAGTAAAGAGACTTGTCGATAACGAGATTGAACTAGGTATTGAGATACCGACAATCGAATCTCGGGCAAGTAACATACCGATGACAAAGGGAACAACGTATGTTGTTATGCGGTCTGACCGATAAAGATCTTCGTAGAATATGTAGGAGCCAATATGAGCATCCAGGTTCCGCTATTGGCTATTGACCGGAGACGTGTCTCGGTCATGTCTACATTGTTCTCGAACCCGTAGGGTCCGCACGCTTAACGTTACGATGACAGTTTCATTATGAGTTTATATATTTTGATGTACCGAAGGTTGTTCGGAGTCCCGGATATGATCACGGACATGACGAGGAGTCTCGAAATGGTCAAGACATAAAGATCGATATTTGGACGGCTATATTCGGACACTGGAAGTGTTTCAGGTGATTTCGGAGAAAACCGGAGTGCCGGAAGGGTTACCGGAACCCCCCGGGGAAGTATTGGGCCTTAGTGGGCCTGAGGGGAGAGAGAGGGCAGCAGCCCAGGAGGTGGCGCGCCCCCTCCCATGGGGAGTCCAAATTGGACTAGGGGAGGGGGGCGCGGCCCCTCTTTCCCTCTCCCTCTCCCTCTTTTTCCTTCCCCCCTTCTCTCTTCCTAGTTGGACTAGGAAAGGGGAGTCCTACTCCTACTAGGAGGAGGACTCCCCCCTCCTTGGCGCGCCCCAAGGGCCGGCCGGCCTCTCCCCCTTGCTCCTTTATATACGGGGGCAGGGGGCACCTCTAGACACAACAATTGATCATTGATCTTTTAGCCGTGTGCGGTGCCCCCCTCCACCATAATCCTCGATAATATTGTAGCGGTGCTTAGGCGAAGCCCTACGACGGTAGAACATCAAGATCGTCACCACGCCGTCGTGCTGACGGAACTCATCCCCGACACTTTGCTGGATCGGAGTCCGGGGATCGTCATCAAGCTGAACGTGTGCAAAAACTCGAAGGTGTCGTAGTTTCGGTGCTTGATCGGTCGGGCCGTGAAGACGTACGACTACATCAACCATGTTGTTATAACGCTTCCGCTTCCGGTCTACGAGGGTACGTAGACAACACTCTCCCCTCTCGTTGTTGTGCATCACCATGATCTTGCGTGTGCGTAGGAATTTTTTTGAAATTAGTAAATTACTACGTTCCCCAATAAATCCTACTCCAAGTAGGATTCCCCCCTCTTTCCTAGTCCAAGTAGGAGAGGGGAAGGAAGGGGAGGAGAAGAAGAAGTAAAGTGGGGGCCGGCCCCCTAGTCCAATTCGTTTTGGGCTAGGGGGGCCACGCGCCCCTAGCTGGCCGCCTCTCCTCTTTCACCACTTGGGCCCATGAGGCCCAATAACCCCCCGGGAGGTTCCGGTAACCTCCCGGTTGCTACCTCTTGAGCTTGCGTTGGTTTTCCCCGAAGAGGAAAGGATGATGCAGCAGCGTAGCGTAAGTATTTCCCTCAGTTTTTGAGAACCAAGGTATCAATCCAGTAGGAGGCTACGCGCAAGTCCCTCGTACCTACACAACACAAAGAGATCAACGCAACCAACGCGATTAGGGGTTGTCAATCCCTTCACGGTCACTTACGGAAGTGAGATTCGATAGATATTATTTTTGGTATTTTTGATATAAAGATGCAAAGTGAAAAGTAAAAGGCAAAGTAAAAACAAAGCAAGATTAAAGTGATGGAGATTGATATGATGAGAATAGACCCGGGGGCCATAGGTTTCACTAGTGGCTTCTCTCAAGAGCATAAGTTTTCTATGGTGGGTGAACAAATTACTGTTGAGCAATTGACAGAATTGAGCATAGTTATGAGAATATCTAGGCATGATCATGTATATAGGCATCACGTCCGTGACAAGTAGATCGAAACGATTCTGCATCTACTACTATTACTCCACCCATCGACCGCTATCCAGCATGCATCTAGAGTATTAAGTTAAAAACAGAGTAATGCTTTAAGCAAGATCACATGATGTAGAGAGATAAATTCATGCAATATGAAATAAACCCCATCTTGTTATCCTCGATGGCAACGATACAATACGTGTCTTGCTGCCCCTTCTGTCACTGGGAAAGAACACCGCAAGATCGAACCCAAAGCTAAGCACTTCTCCCATGGCAAGAGCTACCAATCTAGTTGGCCAAACCAAACGGATAATTCGAAGAGACTTGCAAAGATAACCAATCATACATAAAAGAATTCAGAGAAGATTCAAATATTGTTCATAGATAGACTTGATCATAAACCCACAATTCATCGGTCTCACCAAACACACCGCAAAAGAAGAAGATTACATCGAATAGATCTCCACAAGAGAGGGGGAGAACATTGTATTGAGATCCAAAAAGAGAGAAGAAGCCATCTAGCTAATAACTATGGACCCGAAGGTCTGAGGTAAACTACTCACACTTCATCGGAGGGGCTATGATGATGTAGAAGCCCTCCGTGATGACGGACCTCTCCGGCGGAGCTCCGGAACAGGCCCCAAGATGGGATCTCGTGGATACAGAAAGTTGCGGCGGTGGAATTAGGTTTTTGGCTCCTTTTCTGATCGTTTGGGGGTACGTGGGTATATATAGGAGGAAGGAGTACATCGGTGGAGCACCGAGGGGCCCACGAGGCAGGGGGCGCGCCCTGTAGGGGGGGGGGGCGCCCCCTACCCTCGTGACCGCCTCCGGTACTTCTTGGAGTAGGGTCCAAGTCTCCTGGGTCTTATCCGAGAAGAAAATCACGTTCCAAAAAGGATTTTTTCTGTTTGGACTCCGTTTGATATTCTGTTTCTTCGAAACACTGAAATAGGCAAAAAAAAACAGCAATTCTAGGCTGGGCCTCCGGTTAATAGGTTAGTCCCAAAAATAATATAAAAGTGGAAAATAAAGCCCAATATAGTCCAAAACAGTAGATAATATAGCATGGAGCAATCAAAAATTATAGATACGTTGGAGACGTATCACCGGTTTATCCGGTATTTATCCGATAACCCCCGGAACTCATCCGGTGTCCGAATATAACATTCCAATATATCAATCTTAACGTCTCGACCATTTCGAGACTCCTCGTCATGTCTGTGATCACATCCGGGACTCCGAACTACCTTCGGTACATCAAAATACAAAACTCATAATACCGATCGTCATCTAACTTTAAGCGTGCGGACCCTACGAGTTCGAGAACTATGTAGACATGACCAAGACACGTCTCCGGTCAATAACCAATAGCGGAACCTAGATGCTCATGTTGGCTCCTACATATTCTACGAAGATCTTTATCGGTCAAACCGCATAACAACATATGTTGTTCCCTTTGTCATCGGTATGTTACTTGCCCGAGATTCGATCGTCGGTATCTCAATACCTAGTTCAATCTCGTTACCGGCAAGTCTATTTACTCGTTTCGTAATACATCATCTCACAACTAACTCATTAGTCACAATGCTTGCAAGGCTTATAGTGATGTGCATTACCGAGAGGGCCCAGAGATACCTCTCGGACAATCGGAGTGACAAATACTAATCTCGAAATACGCCAACCCAACAAGTACCTTCGGAGACACCTGTAGAGCACATTTATAATCACCCAGTTATGTTGTGACGTTTGGTAGCACACAAGGTGTTCCTCCGGTAAACGGGAGTTGCATAATCTCATAGTCATAGGAACATGTATAAGTCATGAAGAAAGCAATAGCAACATACTAAACGATCAAGTGATAAGCTAACGGAATGGGTCAAGTCAATCACATTATTCTCCTAATAATGTGATCTTGTTAATGAAATGACAACTCATGTCCATGGCTAGGAAACTTAACCATCTTCGATTAACAAGCTAGTCAAGTAGAGGCATACTAGTGACACTATGTTTGTCTATGTATTTGCACATGTATTATGTTTCCGGTTAATACAATTCTAGCATGAATAATAAACATTTATCATGATATGAGGAAATAAATAATAACTTTATTATTGCCTCTAGGGCATATTTCCTTCACAAACGCCCTCTCCACATCCTTCCCAGCTGCTTCATATATTGTTGCAAAGTGGCTCTGTCTGTTGACTTGTGGTTCTGATATGGTCTTCAAAAACGCCGGCCACTGAGGATAGATGTCATCGGCAAGATAGTATCCCATGTTTTTGTAGTCACGGCCATTGATGGTGTAGTTTCAAGGCGGTGATTCCCCATTAGAAAGCCTCTTCAACACGAGAGATCGTGGAAGCACGTTGATGTCGTTGTGAGAACCCGACATTTCAAACAAAGCATGTCAAATCCATAAGTTATGTGATGTCGCTGCTTCCAGTATGATGGTGACCTATTTGGTGTGACCTTGATACATTCCCGACAAACCTTTAGGGTAGTTTTTCCATTGCCAATGCATGCAATCAATTGATCCGAGCATTTCCGGAAACCCTCTGGCCTCTCCAATAGGCAACAACTTTTCTGTGTTCTGCACATTTGATTCTCTTAGATACTCTGCCCCAAACACTTGCACCACGGCACAGACAATGTCAGTAGTATTCACGCATGTGCTCTCCCTCATTCAGAACATCTCACCAACGACATCCATCGCAGTACCAAGTGCAAGCATTCTCAGAGCAACCGTGCATTTCTTCTTAGTAGAGAAAGAAAGTTGGCCGCGGTAATCCCTTATGAGCTTGAAGTAGTCATGATGTGCCTCTACTCCCTCCACAACACACAAAAATAATGGTTTGCGCATGCAGAAACAATTACGAAATCATGGATCATCCGGGAAAGTTGGGCCCACAACAAAGTAGTCCTTGTGCAGTAGCCATGCTCCGGAGACCCTATCTCGATGAACACTCTTCTCCCTTTGATTGAACCCTTGAAGTTGAGAATATTCTCCACCTGCCGATCCATTTCCTCTTGCATGCTCATGAGAATGTTCATGCCCACTTCTTCGTTCAAATCCGACGAATCGAAGAACTCATCTTTAATCATTTTATCAAGCTCCACCAATCCATACTCCTTGTGCGGCGAAGCATCAGAACCCACATTTTCCCAACGGATAAATCACAAAAAATGGGTCAGACAATGTGTCGAACACATAGAGCGCAAGGGGCAGCCGATAGTTACCGGACGTACCGCGGTGGCATCTGGGCCGGCGACGATGTCCGAAGTGGAGAGAACGACGGGGAGGACTGTTGTGCCAGTGCTGGCGGCGCTGAGGCTCGGAACGGCTGCAAAGTAAGGGTGGCGGCGAAGCCACGAGTCGTCCAACGCGGAGGAGGAAGAAGAGAGGAGAGAGCAAATGGATTCAATAGGTCGAGGGGGTGGATTTGGTGCAACTTGTCGTGGGGTAGGCATGTCGGGTGTGACGTGATGGATGCGCCTGGTCGCGTCCTGGGCTCCTGGCATCCCCCTATCCGTCCTACATGGGGGGTGCCGGTCAGCCCGGGCGTTTGAGGCCCGTTTGAGGTGCCCGTTTGGGTCGGGTTTATATGACGTCTGCTCGGGTGTTGGGGAGGGGGGCAGGAGTTGAGGTGCCATGTTGTAGATGCTCCTAAGGACCAATGATTAAGAAGTTTTTTTAGGGATATGCTTGGAAGTGTTACTAGTTGGGAGGAGATGGAAATGGCACTTTTCTTTCGAGATTTTTTTAAATAAAAAGACAGGGTAGAGAACGAGGGGGAAATGAGATGGGTTGACCCCAAGCGTGGTTTGGCGAGTTGGCGTCACAAAAAATAAATCACGGCAGTCCTTCTCATTCTTATATTTCAAAAAACAGGTCCTTTGCGATATGAAAAGGGAAGCATCGCATGGAGCGCATGGCCTCCGCCGGGATCTTATCGTGATCGGCGAGCCTTCACTTTACCCTTCTCCCGAGATACATATCAAACTGTCCTGTCAAAAAAGAAGTTTCATATCAAATTCCTGCTCCAAAACGGATTCTGAACCTTTAAAACCGACGACGAGAAGATCTCCAACTTCCACGAGGATCTTTGTTTTTGACCGGACGGAAGAACTCCCAAGACCGCAACAGCTCCTCGCCGATCACATGACGATCATGCCACGATCTCAACAGCTCCCAGACCGCAACGGTGCCGATCGGGGTAGGTGCGAGGCATGACCAGATCCTGTCCGATCTGGGCCAACCAATGCACATAGACATATGCTTCTGCGCCGATCCCCCGATCCAACAGGCAACAGCTTATCCACACGACATGTCTGCAACTGCAACACTCCCGAAATATGTTTATTTAGACAAGAAAAGGAAGTGCTTAGCTGTGCCCATTTCTGTCCTTATAGAAACAGTTAACTTGTTTAGCTTGCATCGATGAGTTCGTAACCCATTGCGGCATTTTATATGCGTCATAATTGAGGGTCTGTGTGCCGCAAAAACCCGGGAAAATACGGTAGCTCTTCGTCACTAGGTTCAATCCAGAATGACAGGTGGTGCTGGACACCTGGTATTTCCTTTTCTTTTCTCTTCGATAATGGGGACCTGGTATTTCTCCATTTGTGAAATGGCTTCTGACCTTCCCTGGAGTTAAGAAAATGGAGGGTTCTGGAATATTGTAAATGGACACTGACATCAGGTTCTGATTTCTGATGCTTTTTTTTTGAAAAGGAGGTTCTGATTTCTGATGCTGAAATGATGTAAATGGAGTTAAGAAAATGGAGAGTTCTCAAGTATTGTAAAATGGTAGTAGTAGTGATGTCTTTTTCCGGCTGAGCCTGCAAATGATGGTATTATCTGTTACTGAATTGGTAAGACAAGCAAGCTCTGGAGATTGGTTTGTGATGCTGCATGGTTAGAAAATTTCATGGCAGAAGCACGCAAGCAAAGAAGATAATGCAAGTTTTATGGCAAACAAATAAGCTATCAAGAACAAATATTGATGGAATGGGACACATCACCATTCCCCAAAGAAATAGGTCAGACGTGTGCCTCGCAAGAAAGGAGGTCTCACTTCATAGCTGAAGGTCTACATCTAGTTCAGCAATATGAAATACCAAGTACAAAACTAGCTGTGGGTGGCAATGGCATTTCAGATGGTCCAAAGTTGCTGTTGTGCTCTTAACTACATTTCTCAATGCTACCTAATACCAGCAAGACTACATAATGTCCTTTCAAGGCACTATGATTAAGGACCATGAGCCACATGCCTGATCTTAATCTGACAGACATGGGCAACCATTAATTCGGTCTGAAACTTTAAAGAATTTGACAGTGGAGAGGTCAAGTTGTGTGTAGTAAAACAGCCAGCCATTTTCCAGAACAATCTCTGCAAAACATTCAGCGTACTAAGAAAGTAATGCAGAAAAATAAAATTCAACTCCCTTGTTAAGAATATTTTGATACTAACAGTTTGAGCTTCCTACTTTTGTACTTCCTCTGTAAACTAATATAAGAGCGTTTAGATCACTAAAATAGTGATCTAAACGCTCTTATATTAGTTTACGGAGGGAGTATCATAGAACATCGAAGTTGTGTGTAGTAAACAGCCAGCCTTTTTCCAGAACAAGCTCTGCAAAACTAATGCAGGAAACTAAAATTCAACTTCTTGTGAAGAATATTCTGATACTAACAGTCCGAGTTTCCTTATTTTTTATAGTAGAACATCAAAGCACAAGGAAATGATTAGCAGAAGAACACAATCCAAGTACAGCTTAAACAGCAACAAGTCAGCAGGCATGAATTGGCCCCTAGAGAATAAAAAAGGAAAAAAAAAGAAGAAGAGGTGCAGCCAACTAACTTGCCACCATATTTAAGCAGTCGTCATGCTACCCTCTCAGAAGATTTAGCTCCCTCTTCCTCCCTCCTCCCTCCAAACCAAACTCCTTGTTCTTCATCACCATCGTCAGGCTCGAGCTCGCTTTCTTGATTCGTCTACAGAGTGAAACTGGTTCTGAAGATTCAGAAATAAAGTCGGCTTTTCGGAGTTTTCGGGCAGCTTAAAAGTACTTGCTCTTGAGGTAAGCTATCTTCTGCTCTTCTCTACACGTCTTGTGTTGTATATAATTCCGGACCTCTGAGAAGCTTTTGTTTATCATGGCATGAGAGCTGAATTTCCCGAGAAGGCGAAAAACAGCTTAAATCCTAGCATACAGTTGTTCTGAATGCATCTGTGATCTTATTGGACATTTCCATTCCTGTAGGAGCTTTTCTTTGTGTAGGCCCTCACAAATGGCGGTAAAGATGAAAGGGATCTTCAAAGGGCTGAGGATATTCTCGCACATGTTTGGTAATAACCCCATCTTCCTTTCATGTTTGGTAATAACCCCATCTTCCTTTCTTGTTCCTCGGTCCTCCCAACTTCAAATACAGTTATGTTGGTTTATTTTTTCGAAACAAAAATAAAAATAAAACGAACAAGGGCCCAACCGGGTTCGAACCGGTGACCTATTGATCTGCAGTCAATTGCTCTACCACTGAGCTATGGACCCATTGTATGAATTTTGTGATAGATACATGTACTCAACTACTGTGCCTATGGCTATGAGACATCACAGAAATTAATGAATGTAATTTCTACTTACACATGTAACTGTTGTTCTGCTGCAGCTCAAAAGGAGCATGAGATGGAAATCGGGTTCCCTACAGATGTAAAGCATGTGGCTCACATAGGGTTGGGCACCAGCGACACATCTCCAAGCTGGGTAAACATGCAAATAACTTGAAGTCCTTTTCAAATTATCTTCTTGTAGATCATCAGACTTTATTATGCCATCATATTATGAGTCTATCTATTGTCGTCTAGTATTGTCACTGATGGATAATGTGCATTGATCATTTTAGATGAATGAGTTCAAGTCGTCAGAAGATATGTCTGCAGGCTCTCTGAGCACAGCTGAGCAGTCAAGGCAGACTTCTTGGACCTCTACAGGTAATTAGCATCCTCTCATTTATCTCTGTCAAGAGTTAAATATATCCAACATTCAAAAAAGACATAAATATATTCAGAAATGGATAAAGTTTCATTCAGGGGTGATCCCTGATTTTCCACCGTAAAAGTTTCACATCGCTTATATGTCAGTGTCGTGACGACGGATTTGTATATAAATTAGAACATATCGAGACTTTACCTATATAAGACCATATGACTCTGTTATTGCAAAATCTGCATGACTAATCATTAATGTGCATAAGCATGAGAATCTTCCTGAGCTGTTTTCTAATGATCAGTAGTAGTGGCGTAGCACTACACAGTTTTCCCCATTGGTTGCCTCTATGTTTACTAGGTGCTGACCAGCAGTATTATATTTCTGCAGACTTTGAGCCAGCAAGATCCATGCTGCCAACTGAGATCAATTTCCCAGACAGACCAGCGCAGGAGTCCTCCTCCTGCCCCCCAAGAGGCCCCAGGAAGGCAAGGAGGAAGAAGACCAGGACATCGTCCCCCACCTCCTCTGCAAGATCATCTTCCTCGAGGTCGAGGGCCTCCTTCGCGACGGCGTTCGACGATTTCAACGAGTCGCAAAGAGGGCTCCGGGTCGTGTAAAAAAATCATGCGTGGCCACCTTGCATATAATACATGTTTCGGGTTTAGGGAGGGGAGGTGATTTGTGAATTGCTTTATTCTTTGTCCAGTTTAACAGATGGTTGGGAATGCAAAAGTAAGTTGGAAGTTGATCGATGTTTGTTGTCCATAAAGCTTTGGTATCGCGCAATCACAGATCTTGTTTCACATTGTTTTTCAAAGACACGTTACTGTAAAAAAAAGTGCTAATCAAAGGCATGCCTGCCAGAGTAATGTCAATGATCATGATATGTTGTGGACTAAGCATGAGACCAGCAGGCCCTGTGAACTGTTTGTTTTCCACGCCACCAGGACAAACGTGCTACTGACCGACATGATGAGATGCAGAGATGGTTCATCATGCCCATCACTTTGTTCAAGAGCCATGCACTTCCTTCAGACAGAACATGACTAACATTATGGGCTGCCACATTGGTCGGCTAACTTTGATCAGCATTTTGCAGTTAGGTCAGTAACAATCTGCCTGTTGTGATTATGCAGCTGCAGCCTGTCTTCCTTGAACTTGGGTGAAGCATATTTTTCTGGATATATTGCTCAAAAGGAGATGGTTTATAAGGTCAGGCAGATGCACGAAGATAGGTAGCCTCGCCAAAACATTGCGAGAATCTTATTGCGAACATAAGGTAAAGTGAGGCAAGGAATATATATTATATGAATAATAGCATCAGCATCAACTATCAAGTAGGAGTAGACAGCAAGAATCCTGTGCTATGCGGCACTTACCGGAAAGAAGAGCCTTACAAGGAGAGATCAAAAGAAGACTTTCTGAAGGATTCCTTTCTCAAGTCATATTTGGGAGAAGCATGGAGTTTCAGGCTGAAGCTGGCTTCACGCTCCATTTTACCGTTGGAGCTCGCATCGCGGTTTGAGCCTTGCAGTCTTTATGACCGTGCTCTGGCACGTTTAGCTAGGAGGCTTTATTACCTGGATATCAAAAAGTTTAGTACTAACCCTAATCCACTATGCTAGCCTAGTAGTACTTAAATCCAACGCTGTACTAGTTTTTTTTATTTTGAGAAACGCTGTACTGGTTGGACCGAACACTCTGCATTGTTCGTCCATAGTTGTACTAGTGAATCACCCTACAAAAATTAGACACTGCTCCGTGGTCTGGAAAAGAACTCTCTTTTTCTCTGTTCGCCTCGGGGAGTTTCACCGGAATTCCTCAGAAAATTCACATTAAAAAGTAATTTGCAAAGAATTAGCAAAATGGACTATGCAGAGAGCAGGGGCTGAAAATTTGGAAAGTTACAGTCAGTTTTTGTCCTCACCATTACATACTACAAAATAAGTGTCTGAAACTCCATCAAATTAACTGAAACACCCTTACACAAAAAAAGTAACTGAAACGCCATTGAAGAAAATTGGCTGGAAGCTAAAATAATCCTTAATGTTATGTGGCGACCGTTCTCTAGGAGGAAAACCCCAGCGAATCTGACAATGGCAGATTTCAGATAAAAATGCACTAAAATAAACGAAATGTCATGTTTTTTTTTGTCAAAAATGTCATTCCCCAAACACTAGAACTGCCCGCCGCGCCGTTCGCAAATGCCATCCTGCCTAGCGAACGGTCGCTGGCTATTGCAGTCCAAAATAATAACCAAACACCTGCATTTTATCATGTCAGCTAGTAGGGAAAATCAAATCGTATGTTTCAAAGTTCAAATCGTATGTCGACCAACTTAACGGGACCCTGCCGGCAATGCAAAGTGCCTGCATCCTATTCCTCGTCGTCGCGCCACTCTCGTACCAAAGCACAAAAAAAAAACGCATGGAGAACGACGTTGCCCATATGCAGGAGCCAACGCCCGCGGACTTTTACCGGCGCACAAGCCATGAATATATGCCTGTGCCACTCCGCAAAGGCTCCGTCAGCTCAGCCGCAGCATAGCACAGCAGAAAGGACGCCATTGCAGCCAGGGCAAGCACAAAGACAGCTCGAAAACTTGGCGGGGAGATAGTTCGGCTAGCTCAAGGTGTCCATGGAAAGCAAGGCACCCTCGTGAAGCCCCGGCAACGATCTCGAGGCCTACAAATACCCGGCGGCTCAGGCTCTTCCATCTCATCGAGTAGAGGAAGAAGCACTTGTGCTGTTGTGCAATCTTGATCGGTCTTGTGGCTGTCTAGCTAGGGAGTTAATTTGGTTTTGCAGTGATGGCGAAGGGTGCGGGTTACGGGCTTGGGTTCGCGTGCTTCGCTCTTGTGGCGGCGATGGCCGGCGCGGCGCAGTTCAAGGTCGGCGGCGACAGCGGGTGGAGCGTGGCCGGCGCCAGCAAGGAGTCGTACAACACTTGGGCGATGAAAAACAGGTTCCAGGTCGGAGACACACTAGGTAATCCACACACGGCCGAACACCTTCGTCACGGATCAAGATTTCGTCTGCCACGGGCCATGGCCAGACCTTCGACCTCTTCTTCTTCTTGATGTGTTATTAATGGTGGTTTTGTGCTTGTGCAGTGTTCGTGTACCCCAAGGACAAGGATTCTGTGCTGGTGGTGCAGCCGGCGGACTACAACGCCTGCAACACGTCGTCGTACGACAAGAAGTTCGCCGACGGCAACACCGTCTTCAGCCTGGACCGCCCCGGCGCCTTCTTCTTCGTCAGCGGCGTCGAGGCCAACTGCCGCGCCAACGAGAAGCTCATCGTCATGGTCCTCGCCGGCCGCAACGACACAGGCATCGGCGCCGCGCCGCCGCCCGCCGCTCCGGCACCGGCAACGTCATCTCCACCTCCGGCCGCTTCCAGCCCGCCTCCGGCAACGCCCCCCTCACCACTCCCCGCGGCGCCCGCTCCTAGCGCGCCTAGTCCCACCTCCGCTCCTCCTCCGGCCTCCGCTTCCGCCCCGCCACCGGCCTCTTCACCTGCATCTGCTCCTCCGACCTCGTCGCCGACAGCTCCGGCGTCCCCGCCTCTCCCCACTCCGTCGGCCCCGACCGGCGCCCCGCCGATGGCGCCCTCAGCGAACGCTCCCGCCGGCGCGGACGGAGGAAGCACGAACTCAACGGGCACGTCATCATCCCCGCCCCCCGCCGGCTCCAACGAGCGGAACGGCGCCACGCTCACGGTTACGGGCGCCGCGGGTCTCGCCGGCTCGGCCGCGGCCTGCATCGTCGGCTTCGCCATGCTCGCGCTCTGAAGCGTGACCGGAGAAGGGCGACTACTACAACTACAGTACTAACTAAGACGAGTGATCTGTGTGTGCGTCGACTATCGATTGACCTCTTTGTATTATACACGTATTGGTTTTCCATCGGATGAAATAAGAAAGAAACAACCGAGATTCTTGAGAAAAGAGATCGATAGAGCTCGCAGGGCGATGCCTCGCCGGCCAGCCCGCGCGGCCGTGCCGGCGATGAAGGGGAAGCCGGGAAAGAGAGGCAAGCGGTAGTCGCGGCGTGCGCGATGGCCCGGTGCCCTGATCGATGAGTTTGTGCATGGGACTGAAACATGGGCTCCGTCCAATAACGCTGTTTCTTTTCCTTTTTATTTTTTGTTTCCTTTTGTTTTTCCTCTTTCTCCCCATTTTTTACTTTTGTTTTTCCTTTGTTCTTTTGCGTAAAATACAGGAGTATTTTTATGACATGCATGAACACTCATTTTCAAAGTGTGAATGTTCCTTTTCAAAATAATGAACATCAAAAAGTCCACCAGAGCGACACGACCGATTGGCACAAGAACTAATCACTTTATTAGTAGGTATAGATAGGCAAGGAATTTTTAAAAATACAAAAAACATTTATTTCTGACGTCTAAACATTCTTTCTTGCAGCATGTCAACACATTCTTTTCACATATATAACATTTAGAGAAAACCATGCCAATTTTATATATGTGTGAATGTTTGTTTTCACTTACTTCGTTCACCGGATATGTAATCGCAGTGAGATAAATATATTTTCCAAGTCTTATATATAAGAAATACCACTGTTTTACTTTTCTTTCCTTATTGTCCTATCTTTCCCCCCATTTTACTCTCGTATTTCATTTCCTTTTTCTTTGTTATTTTGGATCTAATACATGAATATTTTTATGACATGCATGAAAACTCTTTCTTCATACGCGATAAAACATGTACAAGCTATTCTACATACATACATTTACTAGAAGTAATAACATAACCCACAAGGCCCATAAAGGATTTAATGCCCGGTTACACATGTCCACGTCGTGCAGCAAAAAAAGAAGTCATTTTTTCTTTAGTTTTCTATTTTCTCAATATTATTATTAGTAGATTTTTTTAATTTTATTTATTATTTACTGGTTACCTCTTATTTTTATATTGTGATACCTTTTTCTTATTATTTTTATCAATCATGAATATTTTTCAAAATACATGAACATTTATATGAAGGTTGCAACTTGTGTATGCCTAAGGTGTCCCTGGGGTACATCACGACACATGTACATAAAAGTCTGGATGAAGAAGAGGGAGAAGAAGGATTTGTTTTCTTATACAACACCATCGACGGTGTCACACCAGTGTTCCTGGGACGCCCATGGGAGCCGTATGTCAGAGTCCTATTCTACACGGCGGTGATGTCAAATGTTGTGGTCAGCGCAGGATGGGGTCCGTGGAAGAATAAAAGCACATGAGTAATCCATCAAATTGTTGAGGTAATAGCACCCAGGTACCTTAACTTATATAGAATGTGATGATTCAGTCTCAAACTTATAAAAATTGACTTCACCATACTCTAACTTGCATAGAATGTGATGATTCAGTCTCAAACTTGCAAAACTTGACTCCACCATACCCCAAATTGTACCTCATGTGATGATTTAGTCCAGGCCAATCACAGCTCGACAATTGGCAGCCAGGTGGTTGGACCGGTCAGCGTATGCACTTTTCCAGAACTCTCCCTGCCTTTTCCCCTATTCAACCCGCACTCTCTCCACCTGAATTAATTCTGTCGGAACGAATCCACCTCGCGTCCGTCTCTGTTCCCCTC
>NC_041390.1:113930272-113954633 GCF_002162155.2 Triticum dicoccoides
CCACCTGATAGCTTGGCTGCGACGGCCAGAACTGCGCGGGCTTCACCTTGGAGACGCTGGTGAGCACGCCCAGCAGCGTCACGTTGCCCACCACCGTCACCTTCTTGCTCGGGATGTCGATGTCGAGGACGAATCGTCCGACCAGGAGACCATGACGCTGGAGCTGAAGCTGGACGGCGGTGGCGAGCTTGCTGTCGGCGTGGAGATGGAGCTGGAGCTGAGGAGGGCAGATGAGCACGAGGGGAACAGAGGCGGACGCGAGGTGGATTCGTTCCGACAGATTTAATTCAGGTGGAGAGAGTGCGGGTTGAATAGGGAAAATGCAGGGGGTTTCTGCAAAAGTGCATGCGCTGACCGGTCCAGCCACCTAGCTGTCAATTGTCGGGCTGTGATTGGCCTGGGACTAAATCATCACATGAGGTGCAAGTTGGAGTATGGTGGAGTCAAGTTTTGCAAGTTTGAGACTGAATCATCACATTATGTGCAAGTTAGGGTACCTGGAATGCTATTATCTCCAAATTGTTTCATTCAGACATAGCAAAGCAAGTGATTTTACATAATGTACATGCATCGATTGATATTACAGGGGCAATGAGACTTTCATCAAGAAGGACTATATGGGGCCAGGATCTAATATATCTGAGGTCGCAACTGAAAATATGCAGGTTTGGGGAATCTGAGACTCCAAAATATTATTTCATTAACTATACCACGGGTGGGGGAGGGGCAAGGCACGCCACTCCCTCCCTCTTGAGCTAGTATAGCTCCACCATTGTGTGCGTGTTATTGAAGCATACACCGAGACTTTCATCAAGAAGGACTGCACCGAGAAAGGGGATAAGTATTAGAACTGTAGCTGACCATGAGATGAGAAAACTACAGATACAACATATTAGTGAGCGTTTTTTATCCGGTTGTTCTTTGCTTTCCAGGTTGAGAACCTACTACACTGCATCTTGAACTCAACATCCGTGAGAGTGCATCTTGATGTAATAAATTATGTTTTGTTATCCCAGCGGCATTTGATATTTGTAGCATGTCTCGTCTTCATATCAGAGCCTTTGATGTATGATTAGATATCTTAATGACATTTGCTATTTGAGGCCTGTGTCATGTTGATGTAACAAGGAATAACGATCAATACATGCATGTTGCTTGCTTGAGTGCGAACAATTCATTTTCTTATGTTAGGGATGACGCACGTTGTAAGATTAATATCTTCAGCATTATTATTGATACTTGGCCATGGCACCCTTTGATGGTTCATCAATCCCACATAAACAACTATTGAATGCAACTATGCAAGTTACGTTGATATCATGCACTTGACAAGGAAGTAATTTCCTGTTCAATTACTATTCGATTGTAGGATCAATAACCTTTCTAGGATTATGAAAGGACGTGTGAACAATTCAACAAGGTGATTCTGTCCTTGGCCTCTATATGCGGGTATGAGAACACCACAGCCTATTTTGCCCCAAATTTGGTTTACTTTGTAATCAACTATGAACTCGTTCCTCCTTAAATCAATTTCTATTCAATGGTGACTTGCATCAAATGTTTTTGGCAAACTTAAAATCTGCTTTCATTAACATTGTGTGGGGCCAGACATGCCCCAGAGAAGATTACAACCCATAAAATTACAAAGGGCCAACAAAGATGAAAAGTACAAGCCGCCCTTACAAAGGACGTGGCTAAAACTATCCATGGAACTAGCCACGTGTTAATAGGTGCTTTCTGTGGATGCCACGCAATTGCACACGCGCCCAGCACGCTCCAATGACGCCGACCAAAGACGAACTCCAGCCGCCACTAGCCATCGAAGGGGAGAACCAGGATTGGGGCCTCCAGATGATCTCACATGGGATCTGAAGGTTGAAGCTGAAAAGCAATGAATTTTGGTGATTCTCAGTAGTAAGGCGTCCCTGCATTTGGGCAAGCTTCTCCAAGCACTAGTGGAGAAATGTTGCCTCAGACTCGAGTAACTATTGTATCCCAAAGCCGCCAAGCCATCCTCTGGAGTGGAGGTTAAGGAGGGAGAACAACAACCATTGAGCTCAACGTTCACAGAGGAGGGCCTCCCTCTGGACTTGCAACGACTTTAGAAAGCAAATATCTAGTGCAAACACAATGAGTCATATTTATGTTATTTTTGGTGTGAGGTACGATTCTTAAATTCTTAAAAGGTTATCATGCACTAGCAACGATGCCAATTATGAATGTCACATATGTGGATATTACCGCTATAGTATCTTCTATTAATATCCCCTGAAATCCCTGGTATGTCATAATTACCCTTTTTGATCATCACATCTATAATCTTGTGTACATACATGTGATCATCAAACTAATAATATCCCAATTAGTTTGGGCAGTACAATGCATGCTCGTGCTGACACCTCTGGTGGTGACGGTATTGATCTTCCTTGCATACAAATACTGAAAAACAATCACAATGGATGCGGTTGAAAAGTTTCTTTGGATACAGCAAATGATCGGCCCCATGAGGTACGCCTACACATACATTGATGCAGTCACAAGCCATCTATATATCTTATATAGAAAAACCCCGCTAGAAGTCACTAATTGCTATTATTCTGCGCATGCGTGTTTCCACATCACCTCAGTCATTATTTGCCATTCGATGTAAATTGTGTGGAATTGGTTGCACCGATTTCCCTCTATACTCCTCATTTCTAAGATGTGCGCATGCATAAAGGTCTTGGATGGCACATCTCAACTATTTTGTTTTCCTGCCACCTCTTCAATTTGATTGATATGTTAGCGATTAATTTTTTGTTGTGCTTTTTTGGAAGAAAATCTCACAAGATATATGTCATTGCCATTCGAAGCTAAGGGTGCTACTCAATGCATCTGGTGTGCCTAAGTTTGTAAAAAAAAGTAATCCCTCCCTAGACAATACAAAGAAGTTTGATGTTATTTAATTTTTTGTTTTTTACTTTAGAATACGACAAAAAATATTTAAAATGATATTCCTCATTATTCACGCATCTACAAATTGTAGTGTATAAATGTTTGTACTTCACACAAACTCCCGAAGCAACGCGTGAGGCATTCATCTAGTTTTAGAGACAAGCGGGCTCAAGGTGTCTACAAATATATGTACAAGGGTGTGCTACTCCCTGGCGGCCTCCATGTCACTGTCAAAATGATACAGGGTTACTTGCAACGAAGAAGATTTCATAAGTGAATTCTCCACTATTGGCACGATCCTCCATGTCAATGTGGGTCAGGTTCTGGTCAGAAGAAATGAGGATACTTGTCGAGTACATGACAATAACAGTTTCTCCTTGGACAAGCTCATTAAGGTTGCTTTGAGCATTGCTAGGGATATCAACTACCTACACCAGGGGTGTGAGATCTAGATTTTACACTTTGGCATCATCTCTCATAGGATCTTGCTTGACAATAATCTTGTCCTGAAAATTGCTGATTTCAATCTCATCAAACTGTACCCAAGACAAAATAGTTTCATGCCACTAAGCGCCTTACGAGATGATATGTAGGAGCTTTGGTTTCATATCAAGCAAAGTCCAATGTTTACAAGTTTGGGATGTTGTTGCTCAAAATGGCTGGAGGAAGAAGGAATGATGATCCAAGTGTGGCATACTACCCTTCAGGCCTCATTTGGCACAAGGGGGCGGAGGGGGTTTGAGGGGATTATCCCCGCGAGGTCTAGAATCCCCGCGAGGCCCAGGCAGCCCGTTTGGTACGCGAGGGTTAGATGGGCCAAACCGCTCGGTTCCCCTTCGATCCCCTTCTACCCACGTGCTTCAGAAGACTCGAGGGGGGCGCAGGGATTTGGTCGCCCGACTCCTCGCAAGACACCGCCGCCGTCGACTCCTCCCCAAGACGCCGCCGCTGACTCCTCCCCGCCGCTCGACGCCTCGACGCCGGAGATCTCCTTCGGCGTGCTGGACTTCTCCCCGGTGGTAAGTCAACGTCGCCCCACCCCTCCCCTCCCCTCCCCCTACTCTCCCGGGAGAAGTCTGCGCCATGGCTGCCACCTCCTGCACGCCCTCCCTCCGCCTCGTCCTCACCTCATCGCTAGATTTTTAACTTTACACTATTTTAATTCAATAGGGCAATCCCTTACTATCAAACATTGTTTTGTACAGAGGGGGATTTGAAGGATGTGTGGCTAGAGGGGGATTTGAGGCTTCAAGAGGATTGGGTGGAAGAGGGGGATTCACCAAATCCCCTGGAATCCTCTCCTCTCAAAACCTCCACAATCCCTTGCTGCCAAACAAGGCCTCATGGGAGTATGATATGCTAACTAAGGTAGAGGCGAAGCTAACATACAATCATTGGGTTCAGATGAACCCAACCACTTTTACGTCACATGCACATGCGTACGTATTTATCTCGTATGAACCTTGTAAAAAGTCAAGGTTGAATCTATTAGAGCTAGATTCTTCGATTCTTCTTTTTATGTTCAACATGTAAACATGCCAGCCATTGTACCAACCAGGGGCGGACACACGTTCAGGGATGTGGGGGCAGCTGCCCCCACTTGATTTTTACGTTCACCTATAGTTTAACAACATAGTAGGCCATGTGCCCCCGAGTGAGGACTTTTGGTGGGCGCCCTTCAGGACGGTGGTTATCATGACCGTTGATATGTGCATTGTGATCTGGATTGGGTCACACCGATTGGCAGGCTAGAAAGTTGGCGCAGGCCTGCTATCAGCCTACTAGTAGGGATAGGCGTATACGTTTGGCACATGTACTGTGCATGGGCTGGCTCGACCACATCTGTTCCGATGGCCCATACCTGTTTATTTCAAAATAGCACATGATCTGTGACCCGTGACTCATCTTCCACCCATCCTTTTCCCCCTCCGGTCGGCCTAACCACAGGGGCCGCACAATTTCTCTTGTCCCGGCCTCTCTTCCTCTGTACTGAATCACGATGGCGCCGTCGTCCTCTCCGGGCGAGATGGGCTCCTCTGGTGGCCAGTGCGATGGGTACGTCTCCTTCCCGCCTTAACCCCCGCCCGCTATCAGATCCTGCTCTAAAATAAAATCATGGGCCCCTAACCGTAGCTTATCCCTTTGGATCAGGTTTCTGATTGATGCGGAGGATCCCAACGGAGGCGGCCGCCCTATCGAATCTCAGGCATCCATGAGCGGCACCAACGGCCAGATTGGTTCTATAGGAGATGGGGCTAACGAAATCCAGATGGCCGATGTCTTTGGCAATGCGGGCTTCGATCTCTGCTCCGAGGTAACGAGCGGGTGGAGGAGGAGGTAACAATTGATCCCATGTCTTCCCCAGAGAGTATAGTTGTGTGTGTTGTTTTCTGGCTAAATATTTACTTTGCAAATAGATGCAACTAGAAAAGTGATTTCCCACTGTGGAACATATGAATACAGTTAGGATTTCCAAACTGGAATTATGTCCTACATACTATGGGTCTATGTGGTTACTGCTATATTTTTGGAATTCAATGAAATGCCTTGGTGTCTACTTATGTGATTTAGTTTATATTGCACAAGTATGTTGGCTGTGGGTAGTTAAATCTCTTGCCGCACGTATTTACTCATCTTGTACACTTTAGCTTGTTTTCTGGATTTAGTGGTACAGATGTGATGTGTAATAAAGTAGACCATCCAATTGGGGTAAATTCTAGTGGTAATATGTGTTGTTTAGCGATGGCGGTGCATACTGTATCTGATAACTTTTCATGTTGGCATAGCATTTTGGTCAGGGAGCTTTTAAAAATCAAGTGCTTATACCTCCTAAAAACATGGAGGGTTCGGATAGGCAAGGGCCCTGCAGTGAGGGATCTGAATCCAAACAGGAAAACTGCACTACAATTGTCTGTTAGGGCATATGCAGAGAAGCACAATGGAACGGTTGTGAAGCCAACAATTGGCACCTCGTTTGACTCGATTGATGAGGCATATGAGTTCTACAATCTTTATTCTTGGGAGTGCGGTTTTGGTGTCCATCTTTCAAGCAGCAGACTGAATGTTGACAGGAACAAAGCCATGCAAGAAATTGTATGTGCATGTGCGGTACGTGTCAATCTTTGGTTGTGAAGTGTTTTTTTTTCTTCTTCTGAATTTCTCATGTTTTTTAAATTCTTGCTAATGCCGGCCTGGAATTATGAATTGTCTTCTGACTGGCACAATTTTTCCATGTGTGGAAAAACAGGGCAAACCACAAAAGGAGAACACCCGTTCAATGAGATGTGGTTGCACAGCTATGATTAGGCTGCTTAGGTCCAGTGATAATGGTTGGTACATATCAGATCATAAAGAAGCTCATAACCATCCATTGTCTTTGACTTGCGGGGAGAAAATGCATTGGAAGTCACATATGCATATTGATCGGTATGCGAAGGATCTGGTGAAGCAACTACGGGACAACAATGTAGGGCTTGGCAAGGTGTCCAGCATCGTTGGTAGTTTCTTTGGATCGGTGGAGAATGTCCCGTTCACAAAACGCTCTTTGAAGACTCTATGCCGGAAGCTTAACAAGGAGCAATCTGATTTTGATGTGATAAAGACAATGGACATTTTGTCAGAGATGAAAGCAAATGACCCTGGTTTCAATTATACAGTGCAGGTGGATGAGGAGAGTCGGATTAAAACTTTGATTTGGGTGACTAGCAGGGGTTGTGATCAGTACAGGTGTTTTGGAGATGTTACCATGTTTGACACGACATACCGAACGAACCCGTATGACATGCCGTTTGGGCTGTTTGTCGGGGTAAATAACCACTTCCATAGTATAATATTCGGAGGTGTCATGGTTAGAGATGAAAAAGAGGAAACATTTAAATGGGTTTTCAGGGAATTCATTCGCATGGTGGGAGGGAAGCACCCCAAAACGATTCTGACAGGTTTGTGTGCAGCTCAGTCATATTTCTATCATCACATATATTCAATAGTTGTTCGATTTATTTTGCCTATGCTATAGTTGTTGATAAGCATTTGCCTGCTGATTATTTTTTCAGATCAGGCAAGATCAATGGAAATTGCTATCGAAGCTGAGCTACCGAACACATTGCACCGGTGGTGTAAATGGCATGTCTTGCGGAAGGCTAAAGAGTCGATGGGGACACTTTGGAGCAAGAAAAGGCGATTTCAAATTAGAGTTCCATAAGCTTGTGCACCACATGTTAACAGAGGAGGAGTTTGAGGCCGGATGGGATGAAATGTTGGAGAAGTATTCTCTCCGCAAACATCCTTTCCTGACGCAGATATACGAGGTTCGCCATAAGTGGGCGAAGCCGTACTTTAGAGGTGTGTTTTGTGCAAAAATGACCAGCACTTAGCGTAGCGAGAGCGCAAACCACCTCCTCAAGGGCTACGTCCCTCCTGGGTGTCCCATGCATTTGTTTTTGAGGCAGTTTGAGAAGCTCCAATTCGACAGGGAGTCCGAGGAGAGCTTCCAAGAGAAAAGAACATCCCTAGTTAGTACAGTGTGCACTTATTGTTGATTTGAACTGCTGATTATACTTCTGGAAATGTTTACTCATTTATGTGCTTACAAATTTCAGAGTGGTGTTTCTCTAAAAGTAAATCTGCCTATCGAGAGGCATGCAAGCAAGGTTTACACAAGGGCCGTGTTTGAACAGTTTGGTGAAGCATTGTATAAGTCCTTTTCATAGGTTCTCGATGAATTGGAACCTAGAAGGCTGTACAAGTCGACGCATGTTGACGCATCTTCAAGAGAGAAATGGAGCAAAGTTGAATTCAAGGTGGAAGTCAGTGAAGATGAAAGCTTCTTCAACTGCGAATGTGGCACATTCGAGCACTCTGGCATGGTTTGCTGCCATGCATTATAGGTGGGTGCTTATCAAATTTTGTTTTGTTTTCTTGTGTGTGTTGGTCGATGATTGACTCATTCATCCTGTTTGCTAATTGCCATTTCCATCCCACATCTTTTATGTAGGTTATGACACACTTCCGTTTGCCACAGATTCCTCAGAAACACATACTGAAACGCTGGACCAGAGATGCCCATGATGTGCTTCCAAATCATCTAGCTAGCTACCAGAAAGACAAAGGACCTCCTTCGAGCGACACTTTCAGGCATCATGCGATGTACATAAAAGCACTGGAGGCTGTCCGGCTTGGAGATAGCAATGTGAAGTGTCATGAAGTTTTCATGAGCCTGATGAAGGATGTTTGTGCTACATTGTTGCCGTTGAGCTTGGAAAAGGATGGCATGGGCCTTGCCGAGCGTGAGCAGAAGGAAAATAGTGCAGCACCCACCCCTCGTGATGAGAACCATAAGATCGTTGCTTGTAGGCAAAACACTAATGGTGCATCAAGCTGCTCTGCCATTGTCGTGCCTAACAAGAAGAGGACTGCTGGTCGACCTACAACTAGCAGGGACAAACCTCCTTACGAGCAGCATGTCAAGAGGTCTTGTTTCTGCTCCATTTGCAGAGTGCAAGGGCACAAGAGCACGACGTGTCCTGATAGAGGAAATTTGCCAAAGGAGCCACGAAAATTGCCAAAATGTTCAAAATGTGGTGTTATGGGACACCGCCGCAATGTGTGTGGTAAGGACACAGGGCCTTTTGAGCCTAACTTTCTCTAGATACATGAACTTGATTACGTCGTTCTGTTTCAAAACATGACTACTGGTCGTCTGGGAGAACCTTATTTGCTATGCTTGTTTAATCATTTGTTTGTCAGTACACTCCGGGTGTGCCGCGTAAACCAAACTCTTTAGGAGCAATCCTGATATGGGTGGCATATCATTTTGCTAGCTCTTTTTTAAAACTTCATATGCATCTTGCGTCTGGTTTGATTGTCTAGGATGTTAACATGGATTCGTGCATGCACGTGATTTTAAACTCCTGCTCATATGTGCTAGGTAAATTTTGCCGATGTTTATTGTCAGAGTAATTTGGTTTTCTCCGATGCATGGGGTGACTAAACATTGACTCTGATTGTTTCATTTAAAAGTAAAAAGTCCAGCAAACCATATGGCACTGGTTCCCTCTACGCTGTTTGAGGCCATCATGCCAGAACTTTTTCCCTAAATGGGTGTTGTAGCGTGTTATAGATTGCTGAATGCTTCCTGGTAGGAGAGGTTGTTGTTGATTCTAGTGCATTTTGACTTGACCGCTTGGAGCACAGCGTGCTTACGGGTCAAAATGAGGAACGAAGCACAGGTTGTCTGTCGTACAGATGTGTTGTTGTTGGTTCTTCCCAAGTCTGTGTTCTTCCTCCCGCCGCCAAGAAATGCTTCTGAAGTTATGGTTAATTAGTAATTTTTTGCAGGTGTAATTAGTAATTTTGTATAAAGATAATCAACTATAGTTATACGACATGCTAGTTTCTATTAACCCGTTTTTTGGTGTGCTTATTGTCGAGTATTATTGAACACGGCAGCCCTTAAAACAATAATGGGTTTGACTTTAGAACTGTCTATCATAATACCAACATTAGTCACTAGAGAAAAATCTCTAATAATGATAATCCCATTCCCTAAATGATCTCTCCTAACACTAGCGCCGCTGTCTACTGCATGTGGACATGTGGACAAGAATTAGTCCATGCACAGACCACTGTTCTGGCAGCAGTTGGTACACTGCTAGGGTGCTCAGCACGTGAAATGGGCAAACGGCCTGATGAGATTCCATAGGCTGTCACTAGGTTGCCTTTTCACCAGAATACGCGCGGCTACGGTGCCAGCTCGGACCGGAATATGCGCCAGATGTGGATCACGAGGAAGCTGGACGGCCAGGATAACAACCGTCGTGGTGGTCAACCACCATTCGCATTTTTCCATGTGCCCCCACTCAGCCCATTACCCCTGCCCCCACTCAGCCCAATTCTTTGTATTATTTCTAAAAGCCGAACTCCAAATTAAGATGCAGCCCACTGAATAGGAATTCCCTCGCAGGTTGTCTCATGGGCTGCAGCCTACGGGTCTAATCGTTGCCTAACTCAATCGCCGGATGCCCTAAAAAAGACTCAATTGCTAGATTTCCCTTGTACACGCACGCCTACCTAATGGAATCCCCCGATCTCTTGTCTCACGCGCCGCGTAGCCGCTGCAATCCCCTAACTTGCGTCGGCCATCCCTCGCGCCATCGCGGCCTAGCACTATGATACCACAGTAGCGGCCGCACAACCCAATCACCAAAGAGGGGCCCTAATTTTCAATTCTTCTCTAATTCTAATTGACATAAAGGTAAACTGTATAGTATCCTTTTCCCCCAAAGTTTTTGTTTGTTTACAATTCCTATATGTTAACAGCCATGTTAGTTGCACTTACTGATGTGTATAATTTATCAATTCAGGTGATTAGGTTAGTTTAAAAAAACGGTGACGTGTAAATTTTAGTATGCAACTTTCTACTTCAGATTATTGGCTAGTTCTGACAAAAAACTCAAATTTATTCAGGTCAACTATTAGTACTTCCTAGTTTCCTCACATTTCTTCTTCATGTATGACATATGAAATTTGGCAATTCATTTGGCATTTTAATTTTGTCACTTAACGTTTATGGGAAGCTAATGGAGAGTTTTTCTCTTTCAGAAAACAACAATGCCCAAGATGCCTTAACAAGTTGATTTGGACAAACGTCTAATTAGTGAAGTGATTGTTATACATTTTCATGCCGTGAAAGATTGTTGGTTGATGAAACGGAAGGTAATGTGCTAAAGCTCTTTTCTGTTTTATTAATACCGGCCTTCTTCGGTGTTTCCATTCTTCCCTACTTCGATAGTGCTTTTTTTCTTGCAAGTTGTAAATTAGATTGATAGAACAATGCGTCAATAATGTTCTCTTATGCAACTTCGGAACAAGATGTTGTCATAAATGGTTAGTTTTGTTTCACTTCTCAATTAACTTGGTTACCATGTGGAGAATGATGTGATTATGGCAAGTGTTTTACTTTATATCAATGCGTTTGCCATGTTGAACGTGAATATATCCATATATTCGGGTTGGTTGCTCTTGGGCCACACTTGCTAGCTTTGGGTCTTGGCGCTCTTGTGTCTGGCTCAGATGATGTTTCTTGATGTCGCTAGCGTCTTTTATTCATAGTCCCCAAACTCGAATATATTTTTGTGTTTTTGGTTTTCGCTTGGCTTTTCCCTGATTAACTGGGAATGTTTATTTTTTTGGTCATGTTTTCCTTATAAACTAGACCATCTTTCCTATGCTTAACGACTGCAAAACCCCTGCCGTCGAATGAGGTTCTTCAAAAAAATGGCGATATATTTTTGCCCCCTCTCAAGTTTTTTCCTGGGTCCGCCCCTGGTACCAACCCATCTTAGCGCTAAACATGCTTGCTCGCTGATGGTCACCGGGAGTTGGCCTGACCTGAACCTCCGTTCCTGCTCACTGACCTCTTGCATGATGGGAAAAAGTTAGAATGACCAATATCACTTTGATCAGTAGACTCAGATGTTGATGCCGGCATTCAAGGCCACCCTTTTAGGTGTAGACAAAGAGCATCATTCAAAGCCTTCTATTTAAGGGCTCCTTTGATTCAAAGGAATTGCATAAATTTTTTGAAGGATTTGAACCTTTGGGAATTTTTCCTGTGATGCTCGTTTGATTCGTAGGATTGGCATCCTTAGGAATTTTTCCATAGGATCCATTTGTGCTACATTTTGAAGGAAAATTTCCATCCACTCAAACCTCTTTGTAGAATTCCTTTGTTTTTCCCGCGCTATCAAACATTCTTTCAAATCCTGTAGGATACTATGGGACATGCCATCCTATTCCTGCATTTTTTCCTATTCCTTCATTTGGACAATCCTGTGAATCAAAGAGACCCAAAAACCCACCTGGGGCTGGCGCAGCAAAAACGACGAGACCTAGTCGCTCGATGCGAATGTCTCCTTTGTTCGCTTTGATTTGTCTATGGTTGACCTGTCAACTGTTGACCGGCCAAGTTGACCATTTGATTTTTGAAAAAAATGAATATGGAAAATTCATAAAAAAATAAACTTGATAAAAAATCATGGATTAAAAAATCTTCCTATATTTGCAAAAAAGTTCACTAATATGAAAATGTTTAAAATTACAAAAAAGTTCATGAATTTGAAAAATAAATCATGGATTTTGCAAAAAAAAGTTCACAGCTTTGAAAAATTCAAGCATTTTGAAAAAAATAATCACAATTTCGATTAAAGTTAATGGGCTTGAAATATATTTATGTGTTCGAAAAATCACGGATTCAAAAAAGAGTTCACATATTTTGAAAAAAGGTTCATGATTTTTTTAAATCATGGATTAGGACTTACTTCACAGATTTGAAAAAATATTTTGAATTCTAAAAATGCACGCATTTGAATTTTCTTTAAAAAAATACAAAAGGTGAATAAGGAAAAATAAAAGAACAAAAACTGATCCAGAAAAACCAAAACCAAAAAAGAATAGGCGATCAAAAGCTTCTAGAAGCTTCCCAATAATGACCTAGGAAGCTTCTAGAAGCTTCCCACGGCTGGGAAAGGGAACTTGCCGTGAGTGCCTTCCACAGGCCAGCCCATAAGAGAATCGATCGAGGGAGGGGGGTATGCACCTTCTACTGATAACGCTGTAAGCAGCGCTATAAGCGCAAAAACGAAACATCATACTCAAATGACAAGTGACACGTGTATGGCATGAAGTAATATGGTCCAAACATGCTCAGTACCATTCATCTTGCCACATCAAACAGATGACATTAGCAGAATCTTTTTAGTTTTTCAGACTTAAATATGTTTTATCTTCTAAATAAAAATCCGATTAAAAATATGTTTTCACCATTAAATTTGTCTCAACGAGATCTTCAAAACTAGATCTCATATTGATATGTTTCGTCGACTTTTTTTGTTGCCAAAAGTTGCCATGTTGCATACACTGTAATTGCCATAGAGTTTAAACTAAAGTTGCCATTATATGTTTCATTTCATCTATTTTTTCTTCTACATTTAGAGCTACCGTTGTATTTTTAACTACTTTTCATGGCCAATTTTATTAATTAACCATGGAATTTGTAATTAACCATGGCAAATTTAATTCATGGGTCATGGCAATTTTTAGTAAATCATCATGGCAAATTTAGTTTATAGATTATGGCAATTTTAGTTTATAGATCATGGCAATTTTCATATTTTTGAACATGGAAATTATTTTTTGTATGAACCATTGCAAAATTTAGTGCATGTATCATGGTAAATTTAAGTAATTCACCAGGTCAATTTTAGTTTATGATTCATGGCAAATTTGAGTCATTGACCATGCATTTTTAGAATATCTGACAACTGATTTCTTTTTAATTATGAACCATGTCAAAGTTATTTCATGGATTATGGCAAATTTTAGTAATTCACAATGGCAAGTTTAGTTTCTTAATTCCCCGTTTTACAACATGTCAAAATTTACTTTAAACATAGAAGAAAAAGTAGTTGAAATATATCATGGCAACTTCTGTGTAAACACCATGACAATTTATGTGCAATATACATGGCAACTTTTAACAAAAATAAAGTCGTCAAAACATATCGATATGGGATCTAGTTTCGAATATCTCGCCGTGACGAATTTAATGGTGAAAACGGATTTTAATCGGATTTTTTTATTTAAGAGATAAAACATTTTAAAAACTAAAAACCCGAAAGGTTCCTCCTGACATCATCAGTTTCGTCACTTGTGCATGTATGCTGTGACGTGGCGCAATCCGTGGTCATGGAGCGTGTGGTCGGGTGTTGCTTCCGCCACACGTGTGGTGGTTATTGGCGTCCAACATCAATTCCAGGTGTCAGCTTCTCTAAAAAAAGATAACCCACGGCGTCAGGGCTCACCATGGTCTAGTCATAGCAAAATAGGTGTCATCTTGATTTTCCCATTTTAACTAGGATTTTGGTTTATCCGAACTTCTTTTACATTAGGAAGATAAAAGAAAACTTTGTTTATTCTGCGGATATAATCTATTTTTTCTTGCAAAAAAGGTCTAGGGGCATATATTAAGTAGCATAGGTCCTTACAAACAGACCCTTACAGTAAAATGGAATTACATTCAAATTCGTGGGGTGCCTAAGTCTTCTTCCTCCTATGCCCACCTGCGGCGTGTCGTGAGCATAGCCCGATGCCGCCTCTAGGTCTCTACCATGGTGGAGCAAACTTTTTAAAAATCGGAAGCTTGTAGAAGCAGCGGCTAGGAAGTCGTCCATGCATACTAGGAGACGCGACAGCCATGAGCTGCGAAGCAAATCACCGCCCTGGAGGGAAGAAAAACCCCGCCAATAAGGGCCTGTAGAAACTCCAAAGATCTCGAAAGCCGGACGAATCCAAACAAATTCACTAGGAGCCTAGACCAACCAAGATACATAGCTCACACGCCCTTCGCCGGCGAAGAACACACCAAACGAACGAGAATAGGGCGGGAGAGAACATTATTCCTACGTTGAGACAGCGCCACCGCTTCACCGCTCCAAATGAAACAAACCCAAACAAAGCATGAAGAATTCGTAAAGAAAACATGAAAAGTTCACCCATGCCAATGTATGACAGATCCAGATCTGATGTTGAGCTTGCCACCGTCCAGAACCATGCCCTGACGATCTCTCCTCCATGGCTCCAGCCAGACTGGGATCGCCGCACTGAATCCATCCGACCGCCGTCGGATTCACCAATGTTGTAGTCACGACCGCTGACGAAGGCCACCACTCGAGCACACATCACCTTCACCGTCACACAGCAACCCTCCAACACCTCCATCACAGGTTGCCCCCGATCAATACCTCCCCGCCGTTGCGCCCTGTCCGCCGCCAAGAGGGGTAGGTGATCAACACCTTATTGTTCTTATTTTCATATCACTCCATTTAAAACTCATAGACATAATTTTACAGTAACATGCAACTGGAGTTTCACAAACGTTTGCTATTTCGAATTTAGTAGTGTGCAACTGTAAGTCGCTGAGAACTTTTTTCGAATAGTAGGCAATTACTAAGATTTAGCAAAAGCTAGTCGAAAACCGGAAAATATATGAAAACACAGTGACCTATGAAAAAGCTGGAAAGACATTCCTTGCTGTTTAAAAATGAAGGGAAAAGGATTAGAGTCATTATGCCTCTTGTAAGTCAAAAGTGTTATTCTTCTTTCAAATTAAAGAGTGTAAACAGCTTTGGTAGATCGATCTGTCTTGTGTAGATGTGCGTTGATCTTCTCCTACTATACATCAATCACCAAGTCACCGCTAGCCCAGGGTGCAAAAGTACAGACCGTTGCACCTGACCCGACCAATGGCACCAGCCAGCCATCACGTCGCGTGGATCCCAACGTTCACAAGCTAAGCCACGACGCCGATATTCCGGGTGCAAGTGCAACCGGCAAAGCATCGATTCGAAAGGCACACAGCACGCACGCATGCACGCACGCAGTCGCAATGGGGTGGCACAGGGGCGCGCCGCACGAAAAAGGAGACAGACCACCGGCACGTGCATGCCTCCTCCTCTACGTAGTAGTACGTAGCTTGAGGCGACCGCCAAAAGCAAGGCACCCCACAGCGTGTAAAGCCGGCCTGCTCGATCAGCTCACGTACGCGGCATGCATGTGCCTACGACTACAAATACGTACGTACCCCGGCCGCCTATACCCATCGACCAATACAAGCATCATCGAGAGTGCAGTTTCTACTTTGTACTAGCTAGCAATGTCGAGCCGTAGATCTTGTGGCCTGGTGCTCGCCTGCGCCGCCCTCATGGCGGCGGTGGCCGGCGCGGCGCAGTACAACGTCGGCGGCGACAACGGCTGGGGCGTGCCCGGCGCCGGCGCCGAGTCCTACAACACCTGGGCCGAGAAGACCACCTTCCAGGTCGGCGACCAGCTCGGTACGTAACCGCACGACCACCTTTCATTTTGCATCTCGGCGACGTGATTTTGATGTGTGTGTGTGTGTGATTCATGCATGCATGCGTTGCGTGTGCAGTGTTCGTGTACCCCAAGGACAAGGACTCGGTGCTGCTGGTGGCGCCGGCCGACTACAACGCTTGCAACACCAACACGTACGACAAGCAGTTCACCGACGGCAACACCGTCTTCGACCTCGACCGCGCCGGCGCCTTCTTCTTCATCAGCGGCGTCGACGCCAACTGCCGCGCCAACGAGAAGCTCATCGTCATGGTCGCCGCCGCCGCCAAGGGCGCTCCCACGCCCAGCCAGGGGTCACCCGCAGCAACAGCAACGACCCCGCCGTCTTCTCCCTCAGGTGGCGCCCCGCCAAACTCCCCAGCAGCCCCAAATGCTCCGGCGGGCAACTCAACGCCGGCCAAGGACGCGCCTCCTGGAGCCGCCAGCGGCGCCGGCCTCACGGTGGCAGGCCTCGCCGGCTCGTTCGCGGCATTGTTTGGATACGCCATGCTTGCTTTCTAGTACTGCTTTCCAAACCTATCTTTCACTGCTCCTTTTCAAAGCCGGGAAACTATTTGCTCCTTTTCAGAGGGCAATGTGTCTCTCTGCTCAGATTCTTTTCCGTTATGGTCAATGACAAATGCAATATGATGGTTCCTGAATGAGATAGCACTCAGCATTGGCATTCCAGCACAACATATTATCAGATATATTACTAATAAGAGCCAACCATATTATCAGAAACCATAATAAGGCATGTTCGGACTAGAATATTTTTGCATAAATACACGATCAGAGATGTTCTGAAGCGAAGCACAGCTCTGAAACTGACAGTAAACAAATCCGAACTTGGAGTAAACTGATCGGCAACTACATAGGATCTATAAGGCTATTCGAACACCGAATTCTCGATCACGGCCATGAGAGACGATGAAAAAGAAGGCGTCTACAGCCTCCTTCCTCTCCTACCACCCTTTCTGCGGGTGCTGTCAGTGGGAACGGGGGTCACGTCCTCTGCAAAGAGAATCAGACATACAATTATTAGTTCTATGCCCAATAAGGACGAGACCACAATGAAACAGCAAAGTAACAAGATATGTGTTCTTCATTTGAATATATGCGGCGGGAAGTCAGAATTTACCAATGCGTCCAATTTTCATGCCAGAACGAGCGAGTGCCCTGAGAGCGGATTGAGCACCAGGTCCAGGAGTCTTGGTCTTGTTGCCTCCAGTGGCACGGAGCTTAATGTGCAAAGCAGTGATGCCGAGCTCCTGGAAGCGCGAGTGGAAAACATATAAGAATCCTGGATGTAGGCACCTGAACAGAAAATAGTCCAATGAAAGCCCATACAAACCTTGCAACGTGTCGCCACATCTTGAGAAGCAAGCATAGCTGCATATGGTGATGACTCGTCACGATCAGCCTTGACCTTCATTCCACCTGCATTGATTATGGGACAATCAAATTTACTTTTAAACCATAAAAAATATAGCTAGATCACGAAAAGAAAATTTAAGTATGGAGCATACCAGTGATACGAACAAGGGTCTCTCTCCCGGACAAGTCAGTGACGTGCTGCAGATGGAGGCTAACACCAGTAAGAAACCGAACAGCACATGACGGTGACAACCATAATAAAGCATGTAATAGGCAAACCAGTACATACGATGAATGTGTCATTGAATGATGCAAAGACATGAGCAACTCCGAAGACATGCTCCCCTTCACGGACAGCAGGTCCAAGAGTAACATTCTCCTCCTTAGGCTCCCTGGTTTTCCTCTTCGACTAGCAAGGCAAATCAGATTTAGCTGAGTACATACTTGACATATTGCATAACAACATTGAATTAAATTTCACTGTCACAGTAGCAACATTCCAAGTTGGTTATAACAAATTGCGTGCAATAACCTGTCATGCAGTTGCACAATGACAGCTAAAACTAAGTGGAAACTGCATAACAGAAAGTTGAACATGTAATGTAACTAATCAACGGAGCATACTAAGAATTGTTTCTACAACCTGCCAAATGCAGAACTCACATCAACTAAATGGAAAAGGTATTAACTGCAAAATTGTATTCACTTACACTACTATATCCCAAGTTGAGTGTAACTAATTTCATGCCAAAACTTGTCATGTTGTAGCATGATGACAACAAAAACTAGAGTGGAAATGCGTATGAGCAGACAATATGTAACTAATCAGAGCAGCATACTGAGAATTCTTTCAAAATCTGCCAATGCAGTATTCTTCTCAGCAAGTAAACAAAAGGAATGTCAAATGAGTTTAAGTTAAATCTTAGCCTCTTCAGTAATCATCTAAGTGTGAACGGCAAGTGTGTATAAATGAATTAGTAAAAGACTGTGGCTCTTGGGAATGTTTGTGAACGAAAACCAGATTTAACCCCTGCCAATATGAGCGCCCCAAATCATTTGGAACACACGCAAACAGTTCGCCACTAAGATCATCACCTACAAAACACAGAAACCCTTCATCCAGATCGAACTTGAAATCTCTCTACCAGTTCAGCTGTTCTTTTTCTCGAATACGTTCAGCTGTTAAAAAATCAAAGCACCAGGTTACAGTTCCAGTCTCTACTCTCTAGGCACCTAAATCGCAGAGCTACAGCCAGCCAGTTCCATCATACGCCAGCACTGAATGATACTGCAAAAGTTCCATAAAAATGGCAGAACGCCTTAGATCACAAACTGCAGCTGCACATCTTGCCGGATTCCCCTAACTGAACTAGCGTCCGCACAGCGAATCCGTCGCGCGAACTCGACAGCCATGGAAATGCCAGGTGAGGGGCGACGGAGGCGAAGGCATACCATGGTGGACCGAGGCGACGAGGGATCGAGCCGCCTTCTCCTTGTGCTTCAGGTCGCGAGCTCGCCGCCGCCGCCGCCGGAGTTTCGTTAAGTGTGAGAAAGGTATTAGCGGGAGAGGTTATATGCGACGGCGGCGGATGCCGGGTACTAGGGTTTAATGCGGAGGCTGAAGCAGTGTCTGCAAGTGGGACCGGTGATCGCATGGGCCTAGATGGCCGCCCAGGCCAGAAAAAAAAGGCAGCAAATGGGCTCGTTTATTAGTACGGTTGGGCTCATTTATTAGTACGGTTGGGCTCACACCTCATGAAGGTACACTGAAAATGGTAATTTATCTCTTATTCAACAAGTAATTCATATTTTGGCCTATTTTTAACCCCCAAAGGGTTACAATCTATCATGTGTGCATCGAGTTGTGAAGGAGATGTCGACACATGTACGTACGCCCGTGCATATGAGGCTTGCATTAAGTTTACCACACTTGTGTTTCTATCATGTAATCATGTACTAAAAATTTGTTCATGTGAAAACTTGCTGTAGTATGCACGTTGCACGATTTGTTTTTGTGTGCAGGGCACAATATACATGGTCTTATTTTTTTTGGAAAAGAATGTGTAAATTCTCATGTTAATGGTAGATGTTGCTTCTCTTTAAACTATACTATCCAAATTCCAAATGTCAATTTTCAAAGAACTTTCATGAAGTATTTAGTCAGATGGTTGGTCAGTGTATTATTTGTACCATTTTTGGCTCTATATTTGCAAAAGTTGCTTCGTAGTGTATTCATAAGGTTTGGTTAGTTCAGCACTTGCAAAATAATGTCCCATTTTGTGTATCAGGTCCATCCTTCCATCATTTTTTTCATAAACACGGATTAATTATGGAAAAGAGGTGAAATATCTCTGGAAACATTGTGTCTTCAAAATGATGGTAATGGCATATATCTTCTGCGGCTTGCAACATTGTGTCTTCAACTGAACTTGCGCAGAACTCATGATGTTGCTGGATAGATTAGAGTTATACTTGAAGGGAAATTCAACCATAAATAATTAATATCTCTTATTGTCTTATAATATGTGCTCCGAAAGGAATATGCATGACACTGAAGTATGTTGAAGACACAAAGTAATATCAATCTGACTATTATGTATGTCGTCCTTCGTGAAAAATGAGCTTGCTTTGTTTTTAGTCCTTTGAGAAAACTGAGCTTAGTTTTTTTGTATCTCTCGCAAATAAACCCGTTTGGTGCATCCTAGCTCCAAATAAGGAGGTTTTTTTACTGCAATGCAGTATCTTAAGGTTAATGCAGAATGCTAATAGGCTAATGCAGAAAATCATGTGTTATATATGTTCTGCCGCAATTCCATGGTCTGGGCTTCTTCATGTTTTTCTCAAGGATTTAAAATCACATGCTCATCTTTGCGGTTGCTCGAGGAAGCATGGGTTCAGTGATAGATGAGAGTCAAAAAAAAAAAAAGGAGAATTACACTTTTGCCCCTAGTTGTGTCAGCCTGTGGGTTTTGCCCTTAATTTTTTTTTGCTCTGCTCAGTTTTGCCCTTTGTTTTGTCTCTGGGGTTGTCTGTGTGCTATTTGATTGTTTGACCAATACTTCAAAAATTCATTAAAAATTTCATATGAGCTCATAAAAATGCAAATAAAATATCAAAATATTCAGAAAAACATTACCTTTATGTGCATGTCATTTGTACTTATGAGAACTTAATTGGTTAGATTTCTTGTGAAGGAACCACTTTCCCGGATTCAAATCTTAGACTTGATGCTGGTGGTCATTTTGTCATGATTTATCCTATACTTTCAGGCCATGCTCTTCAATGGGAGCCAATGTTTCTATTAACCACGAGGCCTTGGCACCATAAGTGATCTTGAACGGCATTGTTTAAAAGGTTTACAAATATGTCGCACAAGCACACAAGTAGTGGAGGTTAAAACTGAAATTCACTCTATTTTCTTTAACAATTTTTGAGAACCTTGAGGCTGCTCGCAACGGCATGCACGCACAAGCGCAACTCCAAAGGGCTAACACATTTCATTCGCCAGCGTCCGTTTTGATCCATGCGGACCAGAAACACGGCCCAATGCACCAACACAAATGGATGGATGCTCGTTTTCATGTCCACTTCGACCTATTTCCAGCACAAATTTGGTCTGGTTTTGGATCCGCGCGAAAACACTCCTCGGACGCCCGCAACGTCCTTCTCTTGTCCTCCACTGACCCGCTTGTTGGTGGCACACATGCCATTCCAACCCCCTCCCAAAATGAGCTTGGGCTCCCCAGCCTCGTCGTCGTAGCCGCCACCACCCAGCTTCCGGCCTCTTCGCCACCTCCGGCACCCCACCCATCCGGCACCGCATCCACCGTCGACGTTGCTCCACTTTTTGCTGCAGATGGTGTAGCTCGCGGACCGTACCCTACCAAGGGGCGTCGCTGCCCTTCCGCACACCACCACCACCTCCACGGTTGGAGGCATAGATTGTATGTACTGAGAATGGAAGAATTCTCCATTTGTTTGGCAGGGGCAATATAAGGGACATGTCGATGGTTGCACGGCTATACTTGAAGTTTTGGCATCATAAGATCTCTTGATTTGGCACCCCTTTTTTGACATGGTAGGTTCTCACAATGACATCAACGTGCTTCAGTGCTCTCCGGTGTTCTCGAGGCTTTCGGAAAGCAACGACCCATAGGTCAAGTATAACATCACTTGCCGCCAACACAATAAGGGATACTACCTAGCTGAACCCCAAGGAGAGAGGAGGGCTAGGTTTGCCGAAGAACAAGAGAGTGCTAGGAAAAGAGTGCACAACATGATCGTAGAGGATAAGCGTGATGACAATATTTTTTTAGGGTGGGATTACCATAGTGAAAACGTTGAGCCTGAGAGTGGAGTGGCAACGTTTGTACAGTTCATCCAATTTAATCTTAAAATACGTGGTCGTGTAACTCATAGTCAATTTCAAAATGATTTGATTGAGCATAAGTGGACTCAGTCTCTGCTCTTTTTCCTTCCTACAATTTTCAGGCCACGCGTCACCTCTTTCGACGGCCAGTGGTCACCGTCTCGTCACCGGCCATATATGGACAAAAGTTGAGACGAAAACGTAATTCTCAGATGTGTATGTATACCGTCTTCGTGCCCGGCTGCGCACGGCGTTGCTGAGCTTCTCAGACGCTCTTCCAGCGCCGTATATGGACAACGTCGGCCGTCCGGCCTGCCGGACAAGAGCGTCGCCAACGTACACGTACCCAGCCCCAGCCGCAAAACCACACAAATGCATGCATGGCAAAGATGAACAGAAAACGAAATAAGTTCCTCTTCGCCGCCCGTGCGCGCGACACGTCGCCGACCCGCCGTCGCCGTCGCGGGCGCGCGCTCCGGCATGCGCGTTGCTAGCTACAGTAGCCGGCAGGGGCCGCATTAACTCCACGTTGAACGCTGGCCCGACGCGACCGGGACATGCATGGCGCCATCACGCCCGCCTTTTCCCGGAAAGCTGCGTCGGCGAGCGCGCGGCACCGTGCGTGCATGGGAGGCCGGAGAGCGAGCTATGGCCCCTAGACCCGTACACCTGTGCGACCCGTCTTGTCGCGGAGGCCGCGACGACGGCGACGCCACCGTCCGCTTCTAGCTCTGCCGTGTGGCCCATGGCATAGAGCTGGTCTCGCGCGAGTATAAATACGCCCCGCCATGAGCCCTGGGGTGGCCACACGCAACGCCAAGGCCTACGCACTGATACTCTACGGTGTGATCGATCGACGTCATGGCGAAGGTGCAGGTGAGGGCGAGGTTCGTAACGGAGGTGGCGCCGCCGCAGCTCGTGTCGGTCGTGCGGCGGAGGAAGGTGCCGAGGAGCCTCGACACGATCGTCGAGGACGACAGGGAGCTGCAGCAGCTGGCCTACGGCGACCATCATCATCATCATCATCATCATCATCGTCAGGCTACTGCCTCCGCGGCGTCGATGAAGAGGGCGTTGCCGGCCGGCGCGCGCACTGGCGGTGCCGGGTTCATGAGGGAGCTCAGCAGCTGCTTCTCCGGCAACGGCGTCCACGGCCAGGCGGGCGGTGGCGGCTGGGAGAGCACGCGCAGCAAAGGGCACGGCCGACGAGCCGTGTTTGCTCACCGGACGCATGCAAATTAAGCAAACGAACAAGGCTTGCTGCTGAACTTGGGCGTCCACATCCATGTCTGTTACTAGCTCGATCAATCTCATTAGTGTGCCCTTGTCCCGTTCCGAAGACTAATAGTAGTACTAGTATGCTAGCATGCGTAGCTAAGCTTTGATGTGACTATGGATTTTTGACGATGTTCATTTAGTGAGAGGAGACCCGTCGATTATGAGACGTGTGCAATAACTTCGCCAATCTAAAGAAATATTGTGTTGGCGCAATATTTCAAAGGTGCTCGTTGGATAGAACGTTCATTTGTGTATTGTATGGATGAGTGTATGCGTGTATGCAAGCACCTACATTTGCTCTGTATTAAAAAAAGATAGTGGATTCGGCATTTTCTATAAACTATCGTATGAGGGATGCAAGAGTATATAAGTATCTCTCTTTGAATGAAAATAAGGTTCTGTCGTCCTCGCCATTCATCCAACCTTACTTCTTCTTTCTCTTTTTGTTTTGATTTTTTGTCACATCTCTAACTTTTTTTCATTAGTTTTCCCTGAAAATCGACTTAATTGTCCTCCATTTAATGGCTTATCAAATAAAATTATTATTCTCTTTGACAAGCAAATAAGGCCTTGCCAAATACAATAAAATTCTATTTCTTACTTGGGCAGGTAAATCACCAGAAATTTTCATTTAATAATCGCTTATTGCTACAATTTTCATCTAACGTCCTAGAATATTTATATCTTTTGCAACATGTAATAAATATTAGAGTAGGATTCATTTTTTACCCCATTTTTTGCTTTTGTGACAGATTTTACATATCTTTTAAAAATTCTCAATTTATATCCCATGCATTGATGCACTTTATACCACATTTTACCCGCATGTGCCACATTTTTCTCCATTTTGTGCTGACTAGGTGCCACGTAGATGTTTTTTAATCTAGTTTTTTGAGCTATCTTTTTGCAGCAGTACACCAGGTCGATGCAAAGGTCCACTCGCATGACCTTCCCTGCCCTCGGTAAGCTCATCAGCGGAGATGTCGCCGTTGCTCCCCATCCCCTGAGGAAGCGTCTCCCACCTCTGCCACCAACCCTGGGCTTGGACGCGCATTGCTCCGCGGTCGCCAACATGTACGCCGGGGTTGGTGTGCTTGGGGTATGAATGTGAAGATCAGTGGAGTTCCGTTCTGGCGGAAGAATGAGGGGCCCGTTCTGGCGGAAGAATGAGGGGCCCGTTCTAGCGGTAGGAATATCGGGGCACATGTCCATTCCTTCCACCTCCATGGTGGTGAAGAATGAGGGGGGGAGAACGTCGGTTTTGCCCATCGATCGCTCATCGGAGAGGAAGCAACCCGCAAAAATAAAGAAACACCCTGCTTCACTTGATAGAAGGGAACAATGGATGGAAAGGGGAAGCCTGTATCGAGAAACAAAATGAGAATTGACTTGGATCATTGTCGGTAGCCCCAACCCACCCGCCTAAGCCTGCATCGAGGGCATAAGAAGAGAAGGGAGCTCCTATTCCGCGCAGTGGAAGCTAAGAAGACGCGATGC
>NC_041390.1:113954870-113975867 GCF_002162155.2 Triticum dicoccoides
CCCCTCCGCTTCATTTTTGGCCGGCCCATTTGCGGGTAAGACCCCCCTTTTTGTTTTTTCCCTTTTGTTTCATTTTGTTGCTTCCAATCAAATTCAGGATTTTTTTTAAAAAGGCATGATTTTGAAAAAATGTTCTAAATATTATGAAATTTCCAAAGTTATAATTTTTTCATGAATTTAAAATATGTTTGCCAAATTCAAAAAATGTTAACAAACTAAAAAAAACTTCAGATTTTTCTAAAAATTGTTGCAAAAATTAAAAAGTTTTCATCGATTAAAAAATCATTGTTGATTAGAAAATTGTTCACAAATTGCAAAAATTATTTTAAAATTTGATAAATATTAAATAATTCAAAATATATTCATACTTATTTAAAAAAAATTCCCAAATTTCTAAAGGTGTTCATCGATTAAAAAATGTTCACAAAATTAATATTTTTGACGTATTTCAAAAATAGTTTCTAAATTATGAAAAATTTCAAGAACTTACAAATTTTTCACGAGTTTGATTTTTTTGTGAAAAAACAAAATCATTTTCACGAATTTAAAATTTAGTTTGTGAGTTCAAACAATGTTCACTAATTTTCAAAAATCTTTGAAATTTTGTCAAGAATTTCAAAAAACTATTCGTGAAATAAAAATATGTTCACAAAGTCAAAAAATACTCGTGAGTTCAACATCTGTTCACGACTTGTGAAAGAATGTTCCCAAGTTTGAGAAAAATGTACATGATTTTCTAAAATTGTTCTCCAATTCAAAATATTCACTATTTCAAGAAATATACGTGAATTCAATAAATGTTTGCGAAACGGAAGAGATGGAATAAAAATAAAAATAAAAGAACAAACGAAAATGAAAAAACTAGATTTTTTTTTGAAAGAACAGAAACTGGAAAATTCTATAACTTCCCAAACCGGAATAGCAAGTCTTTCATACAAGGCTATTTGGGCCGCCGAATATGGGACGTAGCAAACGTCTGGTTTCTATCCAGCGACCTACGAGCTAAATAGGAGCCATGAGGGGAGCGTCTATCGCGGTACGCGCCCGCAGCCACGGGAGCCCTGCTCCCCCGCTCGCCATCATGGGCCGGCCCATGTGTAGGGCGGGGAGCCCCTTGTTTTTTTAAGCCTTTTTTCTGTTTTCAGCTTTATTTTGTTTTTAAATATAATTAGTATTTCAGAAAAAGTTACACAATTTCCAATTATTCGTGAATTCATAAACTGTTCACAATTTGAATTTTTTTCAGGAAATGATAAATTCTCAAGGAATCAAGAAATGTTTGCAATTTCAAAAATAATGTTAGTCTATTCAAAAAATGTTTATAAATTCAAAAAAAATATGATTTCAAAAACTGTGCACAATTTTAGAAAAATATTCACGATTTCAAAAAAAAATGTCCACGATTTCAAAAAAAGAGAAACAGAACATTAAAGAAAAGAGAACAAGAAAAATGTTCACGATTTGAAAAAATGTTCATGATTTCAAAAAAAAGAGAAACAGAACATTAAATAAAAGAGAAAAATAAAAATGTTCAAGATTTCAAGAAAATTGTTCACGATTTCAGAAAAAGAGAAACAGGACATTAAAGAAAAGAGAAAAAGAAACAAATTAATCAGAAAAGGTAAAAAGAAAAAGGTAATACAAAATAAAAAACCGGTAAAAATAAACAAGAAAAAGCCGGTTTTGGGAAGGTTCTAGAACCTTCCCAAAACTGGTGGGGACGAATCCCTATATGGGCCGGCCCAAAAAGCTGTGGACGCTCTGGGGGGAAAGCGCCCACTCGCTAGCGGCGACCTACGCGCCGCATAGGAACCCCGAGCCGTGAGCGTCCGCGAAACTCAGGGGTACTTGTTTGGTCGCTATACGGTGACCATATGTTGTGTTGTGTTGTTTCTCGTGGCCTTTAGGTCTGCGAGGGTGTCATTGACTTATCGTCGGGCCTCGCCTTTTATCTGGTAAACATATTTCACGTTGCTAAAAAAAGGGGCCTGCTACGCGTCGACCGGCGGATATTTTAAAAAGATCCGCCGCCTCGCGAGCCGTCAGATCTAACACAATTGATCAGCCCCAAGTTTTCCTCCACTTTGCAACAGAGGTTTTGTTGCGGAAAATATTTGCAACACAGATTATGTTGCGGTTTATTTTGTAACATAGGCTGTGTTGCAGGATTTTTTTTGCAACATAGTTCGTGTTGCAGAAAAATAAACTGCAACATGACCGAATATTTTTTTTGCATTACGGGCATCTCCGATTTGTTCTCTGTATTCCTGCAACAAGATCGTTGTTGCAAAGTTTGCAACAACGTTTTTGACATCTTCTCTGTATCCCTATTCCTGCAACAAGACTATAGTTGCAAAAAAATTACAACAAAGATCATGTTGCAAAAAACGTGAAGAGAGAGATAGAGAGGAGAAGCCAGGGTGAGAGGCGTAGGGCGTGCTTGCAGCCCAACAACAGGGGCAGCGGACATCCATGATGGTGGCGGTGTGCTTCATTGGTGGTGAGAGAGAGAGAGAGAGAGAGAGAGAGAGAGAGAGAGAGAGAGAGAGAGACCAGGGGAATGGAAAGAGCGTTCTGGAGAAGACGCGACGCGCGACGGTCTGGTTCAGAACACATACACGTAAGTGGGTTTCAGAAAGGCACGATACGAAGAGTTTTCCTAAAAAAACAGATTTCACCGGCTCAAAAAAATGGATTTCACCGGCTCATGCACAAATCCTTTTTAAAATTTGCTCTATTGTCCATTGATCTTTTGTGTGCATGTTTTTGTCTTTCATTAATTTGAATAATAAACTCGAATAATAATGACTCTTTTATTATCATGTATACTGCAGCTATACGAATCGATCCCAATAAGAATTATCTAGGATCACCAAGAATCCCATCTAGCAAAGATGGAGCAGCGGGGTGTCGGCGAACGGCCCGTTCAGCACGCCGTCGGAGACAATCTTGTATGCCTTCTCCGTCATGTGCAGGCCGTCCCAGCTGGCGAACCCGTCGGGGCTGCCCCACAGCTTCGTCTGGTTGTTGCACGCCCCGCCGGTGTGGTACGGCCCGTTGCCGCCGCAGCACGCGACGAGCGGGTCGGCGATGCCGTACGCCTGCGGCTTCTGGACGAACTGCATGGCGGCGCCGTAGTAGTCGGCGTAGACGACCTTGACGCCGGGGTTCTTCGACCGGAGCCGGGCGAGCTCCTGCTGCAGCGCCCGGTTGTGCTTCTGGGAGAACTCGTTGTACCACTTGAGGCAGTGGAACTCGTCGTAGTCGGCCGTGACGTTGCTCTGGTGGGCGCTCAGGTAGGCCGGCACGCACCCGATGGGGAAGTTGCCCGGGACGACGATCGTCCTGGAGCCGAGGTCGATCACCTCCTGCACGGCGGCGCCGATGTGGGCGACCACGTCGGGCAGGTACTCCTCCGGCGTCTCGCGGGGTTTACTGGGGTTGCCGAACCAGAAGTTGTAGTCGTTCCCGCCGATCTCGCCCACCAGCACCAGGGACTCGTTCAGGAGAGCCCTCGTGGCGACTGCAAGGCACAAGACGAGATCTATTGAACCACACGTACGAACGTGAAATAGACGACGCATGCATTGCATGCACGTGCATATGATATGCATGTACTATGTTACTCACCGTCCCCTGGAGCGATGCGCGCGAGGACCTTCTTGAAGGAGGCGAGCTGCCGGTCCAGGGTGGAAGGCGGGTTCATTGTGAAGTTGTACTTGGTCTTGAAGTACTCCGGCGGCAGCGCCGTGGAGCCAAACACGGCGAAGTTGGCGCCGGTGGGGAACTGCCCGGTCGCCTCCTCCGGGATGCTCGGCGGCAGCAGCGGCAGGCCCAACGCCTCCGCTGAAACATGCATGCACACATCGCTTTAGGCCTTTGGCAAAATATCAGTAAACGATGATGGCGACGGCGGCTCACCATAGAAGTCGACGACGACACGGCCGTCGGAGATGCGGCCGCTGGGGTGCTTGAAGAAGGTCATGCCAAAGGGGAGCTCCTTGAGTGGCGACGGGCCGTTGCCGATGGTGTACACGAAGTTGCCGGTGTCGATGAGGGAGTCACCGAACGCGAAGAAGCGCTTGTAGCTGCAGCCGCACAGCGCCACGTCCGCGTTGAGAAGCACCGCCACGACGGAGATGGCGAGCACGACGGCGGAGGAGCACGTGCGACTACCCATATCTGAAAATCAAGGACGTGTACTACATCGAATCGAAAAAACAAGTCCTTTTATAGAACTTCATGGGGTATGCGTGTGGGTGACATATATGGAATAATGCATATCAATATGTGCATCAATTAAGGATTATGTAAGGCGGCGGACGTATATACATGAGGTGAATCATACAAAAGGTTGATTTACTTCTATATATATACATGCATTGTTCCTTATTAAGGAGAAGAGATATGGTTTTTATGGCATCGTTGGTCCATCGTCCATGTATATATCGGCCGGCAAGGCCAATGTTTCGCGCTCTAGTTTCTTTGGACAAACAAAAAAAGAGGAAGCTAATCTATTGCCTAAAATAAAATCTTCTCTTCAAATTATTTAGTGCTGGCAAAGAAAGTGTATATATTTTCCTTAAAAAAAGTGTTTATGTATCTCCAAGACAAGTGGTGATTAAGATTTAGTTACAAAACATTTTTGTGAAAAGTTATTTATCAAACCGGCAAACACAATGTTCTATCTTCCAAATAAAAATTGCATCGTTCCATTATACATTCTCTTATCATTGCTATTTACTAGCAAAGGGCCCATGTGCTGGAATGGATGCAGAATAAATTGATATGTGCTTGGACACCTAAAAATATATTTAAAACTCAATCATCTTAGGGTTCATCCTAATTATTGTTTGGTTTTATGGGTTACCCCAATTGCGGTCCTCTAATTCCACTATACGACAGTTCTCTCAAAAGAAAAATAAAGCACTTCACTTATTTCACAATCTTTTTTCTTTTTCCTTTTGGATCAATCTTATTTGTTTGTAGCACCGATATCCAAAATTATGATCTTGCTTTCACCACAAACTTATTAGTTTAAAGTGCAAATTTGACGACAAAATTGCATTTAGCTTGGCATGTGGTCCCAGTTGTGCAAACTGTACGATGACGTACCTCGTGTGGAGCACATGTGGACGGTGTTCTGGCGAAGTCGGCGGAATGACGAGATTGAAAGCTTCAAGGGTTACAATAATTGAGTTGGGGTGTCGACCGAGTGGCTCAAGGCCCTTCTGTTCCGACGAAGTCGGTGGAACAATGAGATTAGAAGCTTCTGGCATGGCTATTTAGAGCAAAGGAACTTGCAATTGAGTTGGGGTTTAGGTCGAGGAGCTTAAGGATTTTTTCATAGAGAAGAAGGGCAGTCAGACGAAGTCTATGTCTGGCACCCCTTTGGCCGTGTGGTTGAGCAGTTCTGTTGCGCATTCCGCATGACATATGAGGACATCAGATGCAGCTGGTGCCAGGCGTGTGTATAGGAAGAGTTTGTCAGCAGTCGATTGCAGTTATTCCTATCCTGCACCTCGATCCTCAATGTTTCATCCGTTGAGTTATCACAACTCTATGCGTGTGGAATTCCTCTTGCAAAATATCCCCACGTTTTACGAAAAAATGTAGACCACTGCATACGTAGGCGGACATGCGGTATTCATCAATCATACGGAACCCTGCTTAACTAAATTGCACAAAGTAGGGCATCCTTACTGGATCAGGGTGATGTCATTATCTTTTGGTCCCCATGGTCAAACCGGTGCGGCATGCTTCATTCTGCCATACTCTCTCATCAATGTATATGCAATCACGTAGCCACGTACTTCCTCCGTTCCTTTATATAATGTGTATTTATTTTTTAATAAAATTACACAAGATGCATTTCTTGTAAATCATCATAATTCCCTTTTCATCCCTCCAGAAAAAGAGGAAAGTATCTCTCTCCTGATTTCCTGTATCTCTCCTTGTATCAAGAAAAAGGAAACAATCTCTCTCGATTGCATGTATCTCTTACGTTCATAGACTCACAGATTTATTTGCGACGAACAAACAAATTTACCAAGGATAATTTTGTCCTAACACATATATAATGTGGGAGAGAGGGGGGGTGAAATCAATCCGTGATCAATCTGTGGCCACATGCATGCATCACAAAGACGAATCCAATAAGCAGCAAGAGGATACGTACCTCTAAGTAGAGGCTAACGCGCCCTTTGCCGCGCTATTTTTCACTTGCCGGTTTTTTTTCCAGCAGGTTATTGTAGTTGATTATTATTTTTTGGTTTTATCTGCATTGACTTGGATTTTTAATTATGTTCTGAATGGTTTTTAATTTGCATATCGTGTCAAGGTGCCCAAAAAGACGATATTTGTTCTGAGAGTAAATTGGAGTACTTCAGCGCATGATTGTGATATCCTTGCATATCTTGGCCTTGATGTCAGCCGGTGGTCATTGTGTGAGCCTCTTAAGAGCTTATATTCCACGATGAAATTGTAGAATTGATGGTCAATGAATCTCCCACTCGCTCAGCTCGACTCTTTGATCCACTCGCTCGCTTAGTAATATATTTTTGCGCTCACCCTACTGCAAACTGATAAAAAGCCGGTTTTATTTTTTATTTTTTAAAAATCAAAAGATTTTTAAAACCCATTATTTTTTATATGCGTGGGAATTTAGAAAATATTCATAGATTTAAAAACATTTACAAATTTAAAATCAATTTCAAAGATTTATAAAATTTCACATATAACCATCAGCGATTTAATTCACAACATTTTTAAATCAACCCACACGTGACATGCCGCTACAACTGACCTCTCTTGGAGCTGCAACAAAGCACTCTTGGCGGCCAGCTAATCAAATTAACTCTTGCCGTCAGCTATCTGAAAGTGCGTTATATCGACTAAAGGGGGGGGGGTGAATAGGCGATTTTTATGAAATTCTTCACTGAGGAATTTGCCGGTGAGGAAATTCCTTAGCGAAGAACTACTAGCAGCGGAATGAATACTCAAAAATAAACATAACAGAATACAAGCATAGTCATCATGATGAAATGAAGACAGGCACAGAGTACAGAAGCGTAAGCACAGGATAACACAGGATGAAGACAAACAGACTGAAGAAATTAAACTGAGGAAATTGAGAAAGTCTTCAGTCAAAATCTTCAAACACAGATATGAACAAGCACACAACACAGTTATGAGGAAATGGAAGAGTTGAGGAAATAGAACCAGTAAGCTTGGTGAAGACAATGATTTGGTAGACCAGTTCCAACTGCTATCTCAGTTGTACGTCTGGTTGGAGCGGCTGAGTATTTAAACTCGAGGACACACAGTCCCGAACACCCAGTCCTCACCGTATTCTCCTTGAACTAAGGTCACACAGACCTCGTCCAATCACTCATGGTAAGTCTTCAGGCGACTTCCAAACCTTCACAAACTCGGTCACTCGGCAATCCACAATTCCTCTTGGATGCTCTAGACCATGACGCCTAACCGTCTGGAAGAAGCACAGTCTTCAAAGGTAACAAGCGTCGGATCCATGCAGGATCAATCTCTTAGTGATGCTCAATCACTTGGGGTTTGTAGGTGTTTGGGTTTTGGGTTTTTCCTCACTTGATGATTTTCGCTCAAAGTCCTCAGAGGATGGGTTGCTCTCAAATGACAAGTGTCAGTTTTTCTCGGAGCAGCCAACCAACTAGTGGTTGTAGGAGGCGGCTATTTATAAGACATAAATGCCCTTCAATGATATGACCGTTAGGTGGATAGATATTTTGGGATAGCTGGCGCATAGCACAGCAACGGTCGAAATTTTGAGTAGCAAAATCCTCAGGGTTATCATGTTCCTCACTGTGTAGGCAATCTGCACTGGCGAATTCCTAACTCCTCAGTCAGGACAAATTCCTTAGAGACCAGAAGAACTTCGTCTCTGTCACTGAAGAAATTGACTGAACTGTATGAGATTTCCAATGGCTTCACTCGAAGGGATTGGTAGGTGTAGGATTTTGAGTTGAGCATCACATGAAATTTTTTCCTTAGTATTTCCTCGACCCCCTTTAACAGTATGGTGTTTCCTATGACTCAAGAAAGAGAAAATGAAACTACGAAAACAAAAAGTCTTCACGCTTCATGTTCCTCGAACGAATACCAAGTCTTCAAGGTCACACCAATTTCTTCACTTTCAAAGTCTTCAGAAAGTCTTCAGTGATTCAAAGTCTTCAGTCGAAGAACTTCATTTTTAGGGGTCGACTTTCTCTGTAAATATCAAACTCCTCATAGGCTTATAGACCTGTGTACACTCACAAATGCATTAGTTTCTTAACCTATAAGTCTTCAATACACCAAAATCACCAAGGGGCACTAGATGCACTTACAATCTCCCCCTTTTTGGTGATTGATGACAGTATAGGTTAAGTTTTCAACGGGGATAAACATATGAAGTGTAACTACTGATATTGAGGAATTTGATTGCAAGATATAGAAGAACTCCCCCTGAAGATGTGCATAGTGAGGAATTTGCTTTTGAAGCAATGCACACTTGAAGAGTTGAATCATGGAGATCTCCCCCTATATCTTGTAATTCATACACGCATTTGACATATAACAGAGAAGAATTTGAAATGCATGATGAAATATGGCGACTGATGTAATTCAGCATGCGTGCAATAATATTAACGAGGAATAAGCATGCAGAAAAACATATCAAAAGTATCAGAGCACCATCGGGTTTAAGTTTACAACTCGATCCAATAAAGTCTCAGAAGAACGAGAGTTATAACTTAACAAAAAAACGCCCATATAGAAAGACCCGCTTGAAGACTAACTCAAAATTCCCCCCCTTTGTCATGAAATGACCAAAAGGATCGAATATGAGGACTAACGCCCCTGAAGAATAGCAAGTTGATGAAGGAGCGCCAGCGTTGTTGGGGTCGTTTGTTGTAGTAGGGCCTGCCGTAGTGTCGTCCAAGTCTTCATTTTCATCAGTGTTGCGCGATGAAGAATATGAGCTGGCCACCAGAGAAGGAACCTTGACCTTCTTGACTTTCTTCGGTGGTGGTGCAGACCAGTCAAAATCTTCATTTAGACCCATGTTCTTCAGATCTTCTTCACCATACAGATGTGACAGGATTACCCAGGTGCGACCGAAGACTTGATGGAGGTAGTAGTGGTTTTTGTTCACTGCATTGCGTGTGGCAGTCATGTTGTGAAGAAGTGAACCAAACTGACGCTTAACCCATTTGTGATTTCGATCCACCTTCTGGTGAAGACTAAGCAGAAGTTTACGGTCAGTCATCACGCGCGGAGCAGTGGCTTGAGGAGTGGACTTGGGTGCATTGGCAGAGTCATCATTGGTGGAATAAGATGCAGCTTTGCGAAACTGACCATCCAATGGACGAATGCCTTCATCTATTACAGCTGGTGCCTTGCCCTTTCCATCAACTGAGGAATATGTCTGCTTGAGGACTTCAATTGGGGGCAAGTAGCTGAGGTGATTCTGGAAATCAGCTTTGTAGTTGAGTGAAGACCTTGTCCTGAGGAATCTCATAATCCAAGGTGCATAAGGCTTCAGCTCAAACGGAGACAGTGCAACATTTGCCATAGTCCTCATGAAGAAATCGTGATAATTGACAGGAATGCCATGAACTGTCAGGACCCCGACTCGATGTCACATCGATCTAGCCGGTAACACCTCATATCACTTTGCGGCCTCACGCACGGTATCCCCACGGGTGTCGCCTTACCTTTGCCCGGGACCGTTTGCGCCTTTTGGCTCACGTATATGATAGTGTTGCTAGCATCCATATGATAAGGAGCCCGGGCTGACATGACTAGTCGTAAACCCAAAGTGGCACAGACTTACAGGGACAGGCATTCATGACCCAGCTTCGAACGTGTCGGTCATCAGCAAGTGGGTCCGGGCTGTAGCACTGGGCTAGCAGGACTCCGGTACTCAAAGCGTGACATTTCCCCGAAGGGACAGACACCGGAACGAAGAAGGACACATGCCGGCCAGCCTAAGTGTTCCAGAGCAGTAGCAAGCTACCATGGCTCAGCGGTAACACTAGGAGACATTTCCCGGTAAGAGAGGCTACTAAAGATAAACAACTAGATAGTCAGATCCCACACATACCAAGCATTTTAATAACATACACACAATATGCTCGATATGTGCAATACAACATGGCATCACAAAATGACTCTACGACTCAAGTAGTTTATTCAAAAGGCTCCGAGGAGCGAGACATTACAAACATGGGTCTCATGACCCAACAATCAGAGCATACAAGTCAAGGCACAAGCGGAAGCTATCATGTCTGAGTACAGACATCTATAAATGAAAAAGGCTGAGAAGCCTGACTATCTACCAGATCCTGACGAGGGCACAAGATCGTAGCTGAGGTATCAAGCTAAACGTCGAAGTCCACGCGGAACTACTAGCGAGACTGAAGTCTCTCTGCAAAAACATAAAATAGGCAAACGTGAGTACAAATGTACCCAGCAAGACTTACATCAGAACTATCTACATATGCATCATTATCAACAAAGGGGATGGTGGGGTTTAACTGCAGCAAGCCAGCTTTGACTCGGTGGCTATCCTGAACTACGACTGCAAGTAACTCTTTTGAGGTGGCGCACACGAGTCCACATATTCACCAACCAATACACCACTATGGATCCACTCCCGTCTCCCTACGAGAACGCCATCCATAGCACTCACGCTTATCTTGCGTATTTTAGAGTATCCACTTTCACTTGTCTATGAACTGATATAAGCAACCCAGAAGTCCTTTTTCACGGACACGGCTATTCGAATAGATTAGGTTAACCCTGCAGGGGTGTACTTCTTCACACACGCTCTCACCACTTACCGCCGTTTACACGACATGTACTCGGCAACCTTCAAGCGGAAGCCCAACGTGGGTGTCGGCCACGGCCTGCCTAAACACTCAAGTCTCTAGTCCAGGTTTATCGCCTATTCGGGTTCCATCCATGAGGAGATCCGGCCGGAGTTTCGCTCACAGCCCCAAACGATGTGAACAGGGTTCCCGAGACACCAAACGGGCGCCCGGTACACCGTGCCACGTGCCTACCGCATCACAGCCCACCCCTACGGTCAGCGCTGCGCACGGCCTCCAGCATACTACAAACACCAGAAACTACTTGCAACTCCTGGACAGAGGACAAGGGTGATTAAGAAGCCGAGAGGGTCCATTGGTTTCGGGCCCAATGCGTGGTAGTAGCTGAATCATGGATCACAAACACAGAACTCAGTTCCTGAGGACGGTTTCAATGAGACAACCCACCATGTACTCCTACATGGCCTCTCACCGCTACCTTTACCAAATCGTGTTCATACACTTAGCTCACACACAGTAGGACATGTTCACACGCCTCTGATTCATCCCCGATGAATCAGACCTGACTCAACTCTAAGCAGTAGCAGGCATGACGAACAAACATGAATGAGTAGGCACAACAGGCTCAAACAACTCCTACTCATGCTAGTGGGTTTCATCTATTTACTGTGGAATGACAGGTCATGCAAAGGATAAAGGGGTTCAGCTACCGCAGCAAGTAACAGATGAATCGATGTTGTCCTAATGCAGTAAAAGAGAGCAGGAGCGAGAGAGTGGGATTTTATCGGAATGAACAAGGGGGTTTTGCTTGCCTGGCACTTCTGAAGATAACATAGAGTCTTCATCAGTGTCAACGATCACATCCTCGGTATCACGTCTATCGAGAGGGGACAAATACCGGCAACACAGAAGGGAACACAATCAATGCAATGCACAATATGATGCATGACCATGACATGGCAAAATGAATGTGTTTTGGGCTAATGCAACTAGCAACAGATTAAATGGGGTTGGTTTGAATACAAGATTCAAATTTAAACTCCATATGTGATTATTCAAATGCCATTTAATTCATTTGTCCTAAACAGTAGTGATAAGTTGTTCTAACATGCATGAAAATGGTACAGATGGATTCCCTGAATTTTTCTGATAATTTTTTCATATATAAATTATTTAATTTGGAGTTACGGTTAATTTTCTATGAATTTTAGAAGTTTATACAATTTTCTGGAATTTTCTGGTTTATTTTAAAAAATGATTATCTGCGTCATCATTGCGTCATGCTGACCTCAGCAGGTCAACAGACCGGGTCCAGGTCAAACCTGACACTGGGACCCACATGTCAGTGTGATTAGCTTAATTAAAATTAATTAAACTAATCCTAATAGTTAACAGGGCTGGGCCCCACCTGTCATTGACTCAGGAGAGTCAACCGGGGCCCACCCGTGGTCAAAGTCAAAGTCGGCTGCCGGCGTTTAGCCGCCGGCGAGCCCGACGCGGCGGCGAGAGTGATTTTGGCTACTCCGGCGACCAAATGGGCCGCGGAGGGCATCTAGGAGGAGCTGGGGACGGGCCGAAGCTCTTGGTGGAGTCAGTTGCGCTCGGGGCGGCCGGAATCGGTGCCGGCGGCGAGCGAGGCGGCGGCCGGAGCTTCGGGTTCGAGCGGGGCGAGGCCACAGAGGACGGGAGGGATGGTTAAGGGGCTCGCCGAGCTCCTGAGGATGCTAGGAGCACGGTGCCGTGCTCGGTTTCGAGCCTTGCTGTCTGCAGTGACGGCGGCGACATCGCCGGCGGAGCCGAGCTCGCGGCTCCGGTGGGATCGGGGCTACAGGGCACAATCGAAGGGGGGGAAGAGGGAGGGGAGGCGTAGGAGCTCACAGCAAGTCCGCAGGGGTGGTCAGTGGGCTCGGGGAGGGGCTGGTGACGACGGGAGGTCGCCGGCGATCTCGGTGGCCCGAGGAGGAAGAAGGCGTCGGGGACGGCGCTCCGAGGCTTCCGGCGTCACATGGGTTGGTGGAGACGAAGAAGAAGGCGCAGCGGTTCTTCTGGAGGCATCGGCGATGCGAGGGGTGGCCGGTGGCCGCGGCGAACGGCGTCGGTGGCGACGGCTGCGCTCGGCACGAGAGGGAGAGAGGAACAGAGGGGGGGGGGAGAGCTCGGGAGAGAGTGAGGGGGTCCAGGGGGGTCGGGGCGGCGCCGAGGAGATGACGTGCGGCGTCGCGGTGGCCAGGCGATGCAGACGAGCAGGGTGGTGGCGTGGCGAGCTCGGGCGCGCGCGCCGTGTCCCTCCTCTGCCTACTGGCGCGAGGAGGAAGGCGGCAGGGAAGGGAGGCGGCGGTGGGCTGGGCCGGCTGGAGGAGCTGGGCCAGGTGGGCTGAGGTGAGCGCCAGGTAGTCCTCTGCTCTTTCTATTTTTGTTTTTGTTTATCTATTTTGTTCTGTGTTGTTTTAGTTTAGTAATATACTAAACCATTTTATAAAATCCTGAAAATAGTTATGTGGCTAGAACTAAAATATACCAAACCACATAAAATGTTCCAGTAATTATTGGACATATATTATTTATATATCAAATATATATCCAATGCAAATAGCTATTTATTTAATTCAAAGGCCCAAAATAATTAACTCTGAGATACCAAAAATATTGTTTTGAGTTTTACCTCTTTGCAATATTTTCAGAGACTAAGAGGAACATTTCCTTGGACTTCTTTGAGGAGATTTTAATGTTGATCATTTTTAGAAGGTTTCTGAGGCTTTGAAAATTCCTCAATTCAAATTTCATTTGAATTAAAACATGATGCTCACATGTGGTCTAGCCTAGTGCATAACAGGACCAGGGATGTGACAACTCACCCCCACTAAACAAAAATCTCGTCCCGAGATTCAAGCGTAGGGTAAGGTGAAGGGGAAACGCAACTAGTATAATCTTCACGATCCAGGGTGCACTTCATAAGAGCGTTGATTCGATCACCATCATTGTCTCGAAGTCTTTCTCTAAGAACTCCAACTAACATGACAAGAAGAGGGAAGGAAAACTCTAGAAGAATTAATCTTCTCAAAGAACGAACAACTCAGGATTAACTCACGGAATGGGACATAGCAACATCTCTCGAGCTGAGAGACGAAGCACACCTCTAGAGGAATGGAGTGGAACATATGACGAAGGTTCACTAGGTAGACAACGATTCCACACCTAAGAAGGTGGTGAACGGTTGTCAACGTAGCGAGGAGTTGAGTTGCCATGATACCTCAACGAGACATCCTGGAGGGGGGGGGGGTGATTCGTAGATATATCCCCTTAAGTGGCAAAAGAATTACCTTTGATTCAGAGATCATTGAAACTCTTTAAACCAGCCTAGGACAATTCTCGAGCGATCGTTTGGAGGGGGTCGGTAGAATGGCATACTCGGACTTGGATGATGTGGATTACCTTGTTGAAGACAACGTAATGGATGAATTTGCTTATCACCGGAAATGGAAGAGACCCATGGTAGAATGGCACATTGGCGGTGCAAGCTGGGAACAAAATGCAAATGTTGGGAATGATTCTGGTAACTGGGGAAGAACCCAACAATAGAGAGTGAATTCACTATTTGAGAAGGTCATAGCATTGCCGAGGGAACTGAGAGCATCCCAATTAGAGATGATGATAACACCTAACGCTTGAGCGTGCTCTCAAGAACTTGAGCATTTCCACATTCATCAAGGTTTTACCAACATCCGTGTCAAGGATCCTGGCAACACAACATACTACCATGATGAATAGCGATGGACGATGCAGATGCGAAGGAGGATAACACTTTCTCAGATTTCACCTTAGCGAGGCCAAGCAAATAAAATCTGGATGATCGACCGAGAGACATTTAGCACTCCGCTTCTAATGTTCTCCTTGATGTGCTAGCGTAATCCACCCATAGATATGGTTTGATATCTAGAACATCAAGTAAAAAGGTCGGACTTCGGAACACAGAAATCCATAGGGGCAACTAGGGGGTAATCCTACGAAATCCCTATGGGGAGGTGGCCAACTTCCTCAAACAAGATACTATAATAATAGGTCTACCGGATGGGTGTGTTGGCCATGACATCCACCTTGCCGGTTATTGAGAGACCAATATTATAATTCTTGGGAAATGTTCCAACCATCACATCTGCCTGAGATTCAGATCTGGTTGGTGTCAGGATATCCCAGACTCATCAAGTCTACAAAGAAAAATGAAAGTTTGCAACACAAATCGACGAGATGATGTTGCGGGATTCTCGGGAGATGAACTACGATAGCAAGCTCCAAAACATGAGCTGGTTCTGCTACAAACATGTGAACACGTTGTCCCAGACAAGCATGACCACGTGGTAGTCTTATAATAAAACACTACCGAGTTCAGGAGGGGGAACCATCAACGAGGGTATCGAAGTCTTTACGCAAGTCCATGGATTAGATCCCAAGCATAGACTTCTTTTCCTTGAACAAGTCAATCAGTGGCTTAGTGTGCTAGGGACACATATAGAATGAAGGTTGCAAGTCTCCAGACTACAGATACTTCGCACGTGTGCATGACTGATTTGGGATGATTCCAAAGGAAACAAAACAATCTTTCTCAAATTCACGGCGGCAACTTACACCAAATGTACGTGAATCAAAGGAAGTCACTCCTTTCATCCAAATATATACTTCATGAGCTAGCATGAAGAAAATGCTTTCAAAAGTTTCCAACACTAGCTTAATGTTCAGCAAAATTATGGAGAAGACAAGGATGTTGTCAATGGGCTCAACAACAATTCATCTAGGTTTCCTTTTAAAAGGAATTCCATAGTTAAGTGAACACGGTGTTAGCATTGGTCAGACCAAGGATGTAATGGTGTATGCTCGAGGGATCAACCACGAATAAGACAACATTACGAGCATCGTTGGTACTGATTTGACTTGACGATGGCCCACACTTAAATCAAAGGATTGATAAGACAATAGGTCCAGCAACTGATCACAGGGACCAATCGATGAAGATATCATCTTTCTTCAACACACACTACACAAGAATATCCCTTTAAAACGAACTAAATCAGGTAGGCTTTTATTTTCCAACTCTCCAAGTTGTTGTCTAGCTTAACCAACTAGCTCAGGGATATCTAACACCGATCTTGGAGAGAGGGTGGTTCACAAGAACCCGACTTGATCACGAGCTCAACATACGGTCAGGTGACGACCTGGTGATACTTCCGAGAAGACATTCAGAAAATCACGAACCACCGGTATGTTACTAAGCTCGAGAACAATCTCGCTTTTTGGGGCAAGACGATATGATCAAATGAGTGAGGACTTGACAAGATCCTAACTCATCAATCGAAGGGTGCACCGAAATAAGGACTAGGTAGCACGATCAGTCTTAGAAGGATGATTCCAATAACCAACACACTAAGAATGAAATTATTGTCCTTTAACTACCAAGCAACGAGGTTGCTGGGAGTATTGATTTCACACATCACAATTCATTTGTCGGTATTCCGGTTGCATCAACACGAGGGCCGAGGATTGACTAATGATGGTGAGAAGTATCACTACGTCAAAATTCATGAGAGTTGGTGCAGTTCTCATGACAATTCTGACATAAAGGGGGTAATACTCCAAGGTAGAGCAGAACCAAAAGCTGGATTGGCATTTGATCTGCGGAATACAACTACTTTGACCCAATCCTAGATATGGAAGAGGTACTGGAGTTTGTTTCTCCTATTCATTCTGAAATAGAATGGCTTGGCGGACCACAAGGGTAATAGGCATCGACGAACGAATGCACGCATACTCTTGACTATCAATTGATAGGCGAGGGTCGGAAACAACTAAGATGGGACAACTCAAAAGAACATATGATTTTCTGAGTTGTGGATGCATGGATTAGCATGTCGAACGAAGTTCAACATATTTCTTCCGGATAACCCATGCAGAAAGGTAGAACTGGCAGAGCCACAATATATAATGGAGAACTCATCAAGAATAATCCTGTTGTGATATTTCAGTTCAACGAGGAACTTCTGCCATAAGTAGTTCATGGTATTTGGAAGAAGAAGATACCACGGACTTCAAGGACTATCGCAAAGGTTACTAATATCCTAAAGGCACTAGCAATTACTATCAACATGAAGTAGGTAGAGTGAATCTCGGGTTCAAGAACCCAGGAACAGAATACCTATTACTAAGTAGCATCACGGGATGCTTTCGAGAATGATGGCCAGAATCATCACACTGGGAACACAAATCATGGCTAAATTACTAGATGATCCCCTAAGACACCTAGGGTCATAATAATATCTCCAACATATATGTCAAGGTAACGGAGTACCTCAACTCACTGATTAGTGTGGTTAATCTGGCCCATGGGAACAATGAAACGGGAAGAAAGGATTTGCAAATGCATCAGACTACTTAGAAACCTGGGATGACTCGGACAGCATAACGGCTGTAAATGCTCAGAAAAGATTTGAGACATTCACAAAAATGGTGGCATAACCACTCAGAAGCACAATATCAAGGTTTCGAGATCAACAATTAACATACGGAAGTAGTAGGAACTGAACTGAGACTTAAATCCAACAATCTTATAAGTCCACTGATTAGTAACACGTGATCCTAATAGAAAGAAGAGATAGCCTAGTTCTTAATCCCCGTAGAAGAGAAGATGATGACTCAGATCAGAAGGCCATGAGGTATAAGGAGTAAAAAGAGCCTTACGTTCCATCCCACAATCAATTCCCCTACATATAACTAAAGAATTTCTAGACTCAACATCGACCAGTTTGGCTTGGTAATCCTACAGGCAGTCAAGCTCTGATACCAACGCTGTCAGGACCCCGACTCGATGTCACATCGATCTAGCCGGTAACACCTCATATCACTTTGCGGCCTCACGCACGGTATCCCCACGGGTGTCGCCTTACCTTTGCCCGGGACCGTTTGCGCCTTTTGGCTCACGTATATGATAGTGTCGCTAGCATCCATATGATAAGGAGCCCGGGCTGACATGACTAGTCGTAAACCCAAAGTGGCACAGACTTACAGGGACAGGCATTCATGACCCAGCTTCGAACGTGTCGGTCATCAGCAAGTGGGTCCGGGCTGTAGCACTGGGCAAGCAGGACTCCGGTACTCAAAGCGTGACATTTCCCCGAAGGGACAGACACCGGAACGAAGAAGGACACATGCCGGCCAGCCTAAGTGTTCCAGAGCAGTAGCAAGCTACCATGGCTCAGCGGTAACACTAGGAGACATTTCCCGGTAAGAGAGGCTACTAAAGATAAACAACTAGATAGTCAGATCCCACACATACCAAGCATTTTAATAACATACACACAATATGCTCGATATGTGCAATACAACATGGCATCACAAAATGACTCTACGACTCAAGTAGTTTATTCAAAAGGCTCCGAGGAGCGAGACATTACAAACATGGGTCTCATGACCCAACAATCAGAGCATACAAGTCAAGGCACAAGCGGAAGCTATCATGTCTGAGTACAGACATCTATAAATGAAAAAGGCTGAGAAGCCTGACTATCTACCAGATCCTGCCGAGGGCACAAGATCGTAGCTGAGGTATCAAGCTAAACGTCGAAGTCCACGCGGAACTACTAGCGAGACCGAAGTCTCTCTGCAAAAACATAAAATAGGCAAACGTGAGTACAAATGTACCCAGCAAGACTTACATCAGAACTATCTACATATGCATCATTATCAACAAAGGGGATGGTGGGGTTTAACTGCAGCAAGCCAGCTTTGACTCGGTGGCTATCCTGAACTACGACTGCAAGTAACTCTTTTGAGGTGGCGCACACGAGTCCACATATTCACCAACCAATACACCACTATGGATCCACTCCCGTCTCCCTACGAGAACGCCATCCATAGCACTCACGCTTATCTTGCGTATTTTAGAGTATCCACTTTCACTTGTCTATGAACTGATATAAGCAACCCAGAAGTCCTTTTCCGCGGACACGGCTATTCGAATAGATTAGGTTAACCCTGCAGGGGTGTACTTCTTCACACACGCTCTCACCACTTACCGCCGTTTACACGACATGTACTCGGCAACCTTCAAGCGGAAGCCCAACGTGGGTGTCGGCCACGGCCTGCCTAAACACTCAAGTCTCTAGTCCAGGTTTATCGCCTATTCGGGTTCCATCCATGAGGAGATCCGGCCGGAGTTTCGCTCACAGCCCCAAACGATGTGAACAGGGTTCCCGAGACACCAAACGGGCGCCCGGTACACCGTGCCACGTGCCTACCGCATCACAACCCACCCCTACGGTCAGCGCTGCGCACGGCCTCCAGCATACTACAAACACCAGAAACTACTTGCAACTCCTGGACAGAGGACAAGGGTGATTAAGAAGCCGAGAGGGTCCATTGGTTTCGGGCCCAATGCGTGGTAGTAGCTGAATCATGGATCACAAACACAGAACTCAGTTCCTGAGGACGGTTTCAATGAGACAACCCACCATGTACTCCTACATGGCCTCTCACCGCTACCTTTACCAAATCGTGTTCATACACTTAGCTCACACACAGTAGGACATGTTCACACGCCTCTGATTCATCCCCGATGAATCAGACCTGACTCAACTCTAAGCAGTAGCAGGCATGACGAACAAACATGAATGAGTAGGCACAACAGGCTCAAACAACTCCTACTCATGCTAGTGGGTTTCATCTATTTACTGTGGAATGACAGGTCATGCAAAGGATAAAGGGGTTCAGCTACCGCAGCAAGTAACAGATGAATCGATGTTGTCCTAATGCAGTAAAAGAGAGCAGGAGCGAGAGAGTGGGATTTTATCGGAATGAACAAGGGGGTTTTGCTTGCCTGGCACTTCTGAAGATAACATAGAGTCTTCATCAGTGTCAACGATCACATCCTCGGTATCACGTCTATCGAGAGGGGACAAATACCGGCAACACAGAAGGGAACACAATCAATGCAATGCACAATATGATGCATGACCATGACATGGCAAAATGAATGTGTTTTGGGCTAATGCAACTAGCAACAGATTAAATGGGGTTGGTTTGAATACAAGATTCAAATTTAAACTCCATATGTGATTATTCAAATGCCATTTAATTCATTTGTCCTAAACAGTAGTGATAAGTTGTTCTAACATGCATGAAAATGGTACAGATGGATTCCTTGAATTTTTCTGATAATTTTTCATATATAAATTATTTAATTTGGAGTTACGGTTAATTTTCTATGAATTTTAGAAGTTTATACAATTTTCTGGAATTTTCTGGTTTATTTTAAAAAATGATTATCTGCGTCATCATTGCGTCATGCTGACCTCAGCAGGTCAACAGACCGGGTCCAGGTCAAACCTGACACTGGGACCCACATGTCAGTGTGATTAGCTTAATTAAAATTAATTAAACTAATCCTAATAGTTAACAGGGCTGGGCCCCACCTGTCATTGACTCAGGAGAGTCAACCGGGGCCCACCCGTGGTCAAAGTCAAAGTCGGCTGCCGGCGTTTAGCCGCCGGCGAGCCCGACGCGGCGGCGAGAGTGGTTTTGGCCACTCCGGCGACCAAATGTTCCGCGGAGGGCATCTAGGAGGAGCTGGGGACGGGCCGAAGCTCTTGGTGGAGTCAGTTGCGCTCGGGGCGGCCGGAATCGGTGCCGGCGGCGAGCGAGGCGGCGGCCGGAGCTTCGGGTTCAAGCGGGGCGAGGCCACAGAGGACGGGAGGGATGGTTAAGGGGCTCGCCGAGCTCCTGAGGATGCTAGGAGCATGGTGCCGTGCTCGGTTTCGAGCCTTGCTGTCTGCAGTGACGGCGGCGACATCGCCGGCGGAGCCGAGCTCGCGGCTCCGGTGGGATCGGGGCTACAGGGCACAATCGAAGGGGGGGAAGAGGGAGGGGAGGCGTAGGAGCTCACAGCGAGTCCGCAGGGGTGGTCAGTGGGCTCGAGGAGGGGCTGGTGACGACGGGAGGTCGCCGGCGATCTCGGTGGCCCGAGGAGGAAGAAGGCGTCGGGGACGGCGCTCCGAGGCTTCCGGCGTCACATGGGTTGGTGGAGACGAAGAAGAAGGCGCGGCGGTTCTTCTGGAGGCATCAGCGAGGCGAGGGGTGGCCGGTGGCCGCGGCGAACGGCGTCGGTGGC